>NC_022010.1:69246663-69256836 GCF_000317375.1 Microtus ochrogaster
TACAAACACACTTGCTTTCACCTATCTTCAGCATTACAAGGGAAAGAATTTGCACTGCCAAACGAGGCCACATGACCTCAGACCCACTCTCATCCCCACCAGACCCTACATAGCTCCCTCCTCACGTGCTGGCGGGTCATCTTTCCCCCAGACTGCTGGGCCCATCTAGTATTTGATGTGGAACAGATGTTTGGTCAAGGTTGTCTTTCTCCTCCTCCTCCTCAAGTGAGTCATTCCCCACTTCTTCCTTCATGAAGCCTTCACCCATGGCTCGAGCTACTGTGGACTGGTTTTTTTATGTGCTAGAACATTCATGGGCTCTCATCCACAGTGTGGAATGCTACCACACGGGACTTTGTGCAAGTTCTGTGTCACCAGGCTCCACTCTGCTCTCCCAGATGGGTCTTCCCATCTGTGTCTTAGACTGTTTCTGGATTTCACACAATTTCCAGGGCAATGTTGAATTTATAAAAATAGTGGCTATTCTACTTACAAATGGTGCCCCTCCTAGGACACAGATTGCCACCATGTGTTCAAATCTGTATTTGGTGATTCATTTATTTCTCATGGTCACTCCTCGGTGTAGGACTTTGTTTCGGTTTTTGGAGGCAGGGTCTTCTTACACACAACCCAAGCTGGCCTGGAACTCACTATGTACCCGGATGCCGAAAACAGGAGTCTAATCAACCTCGGCTCGCAAGAGCTGGCTCTTCCAGAGTGAGTCGGAGAAAGTTCCATGTCAGACTCAGAGGCAGACATGGTCTGAGCAGACACACAGCTGGCAGAACAGGGCTCCCTTTGGGTCAGCCTGGCATGCTAGCCCATGCCTCCCCACACACAATGTGCCATTTAATGTTCCCAGCGGGCGGGCACATACACACACCCCAGTCTTCTTAAAGGCTACGGGTCCCAGGGGGTGGGCACATACACACACCCCAGTCTTCTTAAAGGCTACGGGTCCCAGCGGGCGGGCACATACACACACCCCAGTCCCAGTGTCACGGAACAACTAAGGTGCCCCAGGTTCATACACACACACACACACAGAGAGAGAGAGAGAGAGAGAGAGAGAGAGAGAGAGAGAGATTCAGCTGGGCTGGCCTTCTTGCTCTCGGAAGAAGGCCACCAACACCACAGTCCCCAGGGAGAAAACAAGCCTGCAGCAGCCTCCACTCCTAAAACACAGGAAGGTGGTGATTACACACTGTGCACACTGGATCCCAGGAAACTCCACCGCCTGGTTGTCTGGGGCCTCACTCTCTGCATTCTGAATAACAGAGGAGAGGAAACGTTAACCGAGGCCCACAGCTCTAGAAAGGCTGCAAGCTCTTCCTAAGCCATGATGAAAAGTGCCCAAGGTGTCCTTCCTCTGAGCAGATGTGGGCCTGTGACCCTGGACAGGGCCAGTAGCTTGGCTGACAAGGTAAACACCTGGGTTGGGCTTTCTGGCTCCCCTAGGCTGGGCAATGACAACTTGAACGATTGCATGGCTCCCAACGGTTCTTGCTGCAGTCTGATGTCTGAGGTGACATTCAAAGGAAAATGACCGAGAGTCCACCTCCTGCCTCCAGCCCGAGCTGAGCTGTCGTTTACCTCCCTCGGGCAATGACACTGTACACTTCACAAAGCCAGCACGAGTGCTCTAACCTTACAACGGGGTACTAGACATTCTAAATTTACATTTGCATCACGGGACCCCCAAGCTAAGTTTCTAACAGGCCCCTTTGCCCTCCAGCAACTGTCAGAAGCTCCCCCCTGCAGAGACAGGACCTCTTTTCTTCGCACACACCTGTGACTTCAAACTCCAGGTCTGTCTAGACTTCTGATTATAATCGTCTACAGAGGTCACCCAAGCTCAAGGTGCAAAACACTCTTAAAAGCCGCATCACCTTCACACAGCAGACACAAAGGACAAGTGACAAGGATTATCACCAGACCCTGCAGGGTAAGATCCCAGATAAGGATGCTGAGGAGGAACTGTTGAGAGCTCAGGGGACTGTAAACACAGCTCAGGGAGTCTCAGTTCCCTGGATGGCTGGGTCAAGGAGGAGGGGGGTGTCTCTCTCCCTCTCTCTACAGGACCTGTGTGCATCTCCTTTACCCTGGGAACATTTACTAGATGACCAGAGGCAGGCCCCCCTCTCCTCTCTTTAGGGTCACACTTCTGTCCTTCCCTGGAGTGAGACAGGAACCCACCCCACCAGTGAAGCATGCCTTTCATATCTGTTTCTTTTTTTAACATCACTTCCCTTGTAGAATACAAAACTTACCATTGTAAACATTTTTGTGCATGAGCACATTCCTATGTATACTTGTGTGTGCAGGTGTGCGTGCAATGTGTCCCCGTGCCACATGGACACCAAAGGACACTGCCAGGTGTCCTCTAGATCACTCTCCATCTTACGACTTAAGGTGGGTGAACTTGGAGGTCACTGACTCTGCTAGGCTGCTGGTCAAAGGGATCGCCATGTCTCTGAAAGACCCTCGGGGAGGACCTTTTTTCGGGAGGAGACCTCCCCAACACCAAGGAACAGCCGAGACTACACGGATGCAAATCGCAAGAGGTTTATTGAGTAGACACAGGTCTGTTTGTTTAGTCTTTCAAAGCAGTGTCTGAGATCTGACCTTGGGGTCCTTGAACTTCCGTGGCAAACTCTTTATCATGGAGCCATCTCTCCAGCCCCACATTCGCCATTTCGGCGGGGGCCACTCAAGTGTGCTCATGCCCTATGCCACCCCTTCCGGAGCTTTTCCGTTTTCCCAAACAGAACCTCTGTGCTCATTGAGACAGCAGCTCCCCAGCCCCAACCCAACACCCACCATGCCGCTCTCTGTCTCTGAGTGAATGTTGCTGGGGCTGTGTCTGGTGTCATGGACTCATCCGTGTTTGTTCTCTTATAGCTAACATCTCTCGGTTTGCATACTATCCCCAAGGCTCAGCCATGTGTCAGATGCCCCTCCTCCCAAAGACTGAATGGCACTCTACCGTGTGCTAAGCCACTAGCTAGGTCCACTCCACCTCGGGGCTCAGGGAATAGCCCGGTGCTGCTATGACCATGAAATTCACTCCCTAAACAGGGCCAACATGAGGTTCCTTTAGGACACAAAGCCTGAGGGAAATGTTCCCAGTGTCCCATACCGCTAGCCATCGCTGCCTCTCTGGCAGACACCCACCCCTCACTCCTGTCTAGCTTTCTGTGTGCTGTGGCCCTGTTTGATTTTAACGTCTATCAATTACCTCTTCTCCCAACCAACCCCCATCCCAAATGCCAGCTCTCCACTCAGGCTGTCTCAGCTGGTGAATAGACTCAGGGATTCTCCCCTTCATAAGCACTCATGGCCCAAGTTCATGCTTACACACACAAGT
This sequence comes from Microtus ochrogaster, assembly GCF_000317375.1. Classification (NCBI taxonomy): domain Eukaryota; kingdom Metazoa; phylum Chordata; class Mammalia; order Rodentia; family Cricetidae; genus Microtus; species Microtus ochrogaster. Next base: position 69,250,031 of record NC_022010.1, read on the forward strand.
TCCTCACTGGTCAGATCCCCTCCAGCGTTCTCTGCCCCTTGTTACACCGTAGTCACCACCCCTCCTTGCCTCTAGCTGCTCACTCTGTAACTAACGACAACCTGGCTCAGACCTGCTACTCCATAGAAACCTCTTTGTGTTGACTTCCTGGAAAGACCACAGCAAAAGTGCCATGAACTGAGACATTTAAAGTCACAGAAGCCCATTTTCTCAGAGTCCTGGGGACCAGAGTTCAAAGCCAAGGTGTAAGCAGAGCCCCCCTCTCTGCAAGCTGGAAGAAGGGGTTGGATGTTCCCAGTATTGGCTTGTTTTAACCCATCTGACAGCTCTCCACCTCCTTCATCAAGCATGCAGCTCTGTATTCTGCTGTGTTTTGCCCCTAGGAGATGTCTAATTAGGTGTAGCCCCTGACCTAACCCAGTGGAACCCCAGCTTGTCCCTTCAGCTAATAAATCCCCCCAAAACCCTTTACTGAGCAAGACCGCATTTCTGGGAACTGAGCAGGAGCAAACGTGGAGGAGACACTGCTCAGCCCACACCAGTGAGTCCCGATCGCCAAGGCCAGTGAGTTGTCTTGGTGTCTATACAACACATGCTTGAGATGATAAATTCAGGACAAACATGTTTTCCACTGATACTTTTAAGTGAAAGAAACATATTAAGGGAAAGATTTAAATATAGAAAAATTGACAGAGAAAGTAGAAACACCCACACAAACTTACAGCTCAGAAATGGATCAAAATTCATATTTTGGAGAACATTTTTCTATGTACATACAACACATGTTCACAAACACACACATGCTATTTTAAGAAAACAACACATGCAAAGTGGGCGCATGTTTCTGATTCTGCCTTTCCCCTTAGTACTGTGGCATGAACCGTTGGCTAGGTCAATGAACACATGGCCCTCATTCAGCCATGGTGCTAAGGGCATGCTGCATGGGCCAGGTCCTGCTGCCAAGGCCAGAGGGTCATGTTGTAAGACCAAGGAGTGGTGGTGACAGCATTCTGGGAGGGAGTGGTGGTGACTTTAAATGTCAGTCACCTTGGAAAGATGACCAGCTGCAGACCCTGAAAGACTGTAACATATTGGTAGCATTAGATATGACCACATAACACTCCGTTGATGCTATCCACACCAGTGAGAGCTGATGACAGACACTGGGTTAGCATACTCTCTATTCGTGTTTAATCTTGATTTGTTTGCTTATTTATATCTATGTACTTATTACGTACATTGGGGTTTTGCCTGCATATATCTCTGTATATCTCTGTGTGACGGTGCCAGATCCCCTGAACTGGAGCTACAGACAGTTGTGAACTGCCATGTGAGTGCTGAGAATTGAACCTGAGACCTTTGGAAAAGCAGCCACGGCTCTTAACCTCTGAGCCATCTCTCCAGCCCCTTGCTTGCTTTTTTTAGTGTTATCTTATTTGCATTGCGCTTGCTTCACTGTGGTTGACCAGCAAGCCCTGAGCTTCTGGTTCTGTGTCTTTCTTCTCTCAGAACAGTTAATCCACCTTTCTGGCTGACTGTCTGTGCTTTCTTAAGTAGGAGCATGCACACTGCGCTCTGTAGATATTTCTCCTGTTTGTCCTCTTATGTTTTTAACAGACATTTGAATTTTTATGTTATCAAAAAACCGGTTTTTGACCGTAGCTCCTGAATTCCTAATGTGGCCTTAAAGGGGCTTCTCAGCTCCTGTGCTACTTATAAAAACAACATCTTCTGTACTTGCTGCTGTAGTTTTATAATTTGCATTCAGACCCTCGGTCTGTCTAGAATTCACTGCGATGTATCAAGAGGGAAGGGTCTCTTCTCGGTCCATTGGTCATTGCTGTCCCCAGCACGTGCTGGGTGACACCCCTGTGTACTGTTTGCTGGCCTGCACCTGTACTGCAGTCCCCACCCAGCTTCCCACCAAGGGTCTTCTGCTTCTAGCTCCCCCCAGCCCTGGCTCAGTCACTCTTCTGCTGAGCTCCATCAGGTTTAACTTTTTAAGCATGTGACATACTGCCTTCCACAGTGGCTGCAGGTTCTTCCATTCCTATCAGCAATGTATCCAGGCCCCAGTTTCTCCACATCTCACAAATACTTGTAATTTTCATTTTTATTCTTTTTATATATATAATGGCCTTTGTAATGTGTATGAATTGGTATCTAACTGTGGTTTTGACTTGCATTTTCCTAAGGCCTAGCAATGCTGAATGTAATGTAGACCCTTTGTGCACCTTCCTTAGAAAACAGTCTCCAGGGCTTCACCCACTTCTGAATGGGTTGGTTCTGGTTTTTCAGATGTAGGAGTTCTTCATATCTCCTAGCTACCAATGCCCTGTGGAATGCATGGCTGGAACACACTCTCTCCATTCTGTGGGGCATCTGTCTTTTCATCTAGCAAGGTGTGTTCAACAGAAAAGGAGCCTGCATCGCCGTAGGCTGTGGCCACTGCCTGAACTACTGTAACTGCGCCAACTGGGTAGGGGGAAGTGTGCGCATCCTCTCCTGATGCTCATTGACACACAGACACACAGACAAAGGTGCCCTCCTCCTGCAAGTCTGATCAGCCAATCACAGGCTCAGCAAGTTCCCACAGTCACACCCCTTGGCAGCAGGAGCCTGAGGTCAGCAAAAAGCTCATACTTCATCTGCACTTGGAAGCCTAGAGAGAGAAGTGAAGCCAGAGTATCCAAACTCAAACTCCACCCTATCCCCAGTGATTGACTTCTTCTAGCAAATCTGCCCCTCCTAAAGGTCCCAACACCTCCCCCAAACAGCTCCAACACCTGGGAACCAAGTGTTCAAACACGTGAGCCTGTGGGGCCATTTCTCACTCAAATTACCACAGCTCATAAGATGCTGTTTGTGTCCTGGGCTGTGCAAAAATGCAGAAGAAACATTCCCCAACAGCAGCAGCTTGTGCTGCCACACAGCTTGGAATGCTCTAGAAACGTCACTCAGACCGTCCCTCAAGTTCACACGTGCATTGCGAGAGAGACCTGTTGAATGACACCGATTCCCTTCCATAACTCCCCGAACACATCTGCACGGGGACCAGGGGAACTGCTCACAGCTCACAGCTGGAGTGGTTCTTTCTCTCTGGCCATGATTCCTGTGATGTCACAGAGGCTGTCTAGAAGCCCTGCTGTTGTTGGTCCCACCATCTAGCCCACCCCATGCCATGTTCTCCTGGCTGATTTCGTCCTTCCTGGGCACCCAGGGTCTTCCACTCCCCCAGTATCATCCCATTGGGCTTTTTCCTTCAGCACTGTGCTGTTCTGCCCACTCCCCATCTTTCCATGGTGCATGCAGCCAGCAGCTATGGCCTCAAATGAAGCAGTACCACCAAGACCACCTTCTCATCACATTTCCAGGGAGGCCTAGCTCCCTTTGCTTGTTTGTTAAGTCGCTGAAGCCGTGCAAGCATCTAGACTTTCCCGCCACCAACCACAGCACTCAGTGACCCGCACACTGACTCTTGCAAACACCTGCCTTCCATCTCCGCCTTTCTTCCTGTCTCCCTCCAATCTCTACTGCTTCCCTGTCTGGTAACTCTGCTGTCTTCTCAGAGGCATTGTGTATTCCTGGCTATGAAACTGGGGGGGGGGGGACTTCATAAGAGAGCCAAAGGATAAAGGGCAATCACATCCCTGTGATTCTTCTTGATCCTAGACAGACGCAGGGTCACAATGTTCAGGACCTGGGTTCCTTCACCACTTGACTTCTGTATTGCCCCCCACCACAGGAGAGGCAAAGATGTAAGAGGGGGTCATGCCTACTGCTTAAAACCTTGGTCCTGAAGTCGCATCCCACTCCAAACGGGGCATGACTTCATTACTGAGGCCACCACGACACCAGGCAGCAGGCCTCTGTGGAGCAGGAACAGTAGAAATGAAGCCAAGGCGGCGTGGACTAGCAACAAGGCGAAGCTTCTTTATTGGGACCTCTGCTGGAAATGTCTGACTCAATCCAGAGGGAGGCAACACCAAGCAGAGGTGACCAGACTGTCAACACAGGGCCCAGCAAGCCTTCATTGACCTGAGGGTGAGGCACCCAATGTTAGGTCCTTATCAGTGAATTATGGATGTGATCTTAAACGGTTGTTTTTCCTCTGACATATGAACATCTTAGCCTTGTTCTTGATGGGCTCTGAGTTATAGCCTCAGTCCTGACATTTCTCAGATGACCAGATCTGTCTGATGGGAGGACACAGAATGACGTAATAGAGAACTCAACCTCGTGTCCTCCTTTAGCTTTCCTTCATGTGTCTGCCGCATCTAGTGGGGCTTTGGAAGTTCCTGAGACAACATGGAGGCAACTCTTTCCATCATCCAGTCACGGAGGTGCTACCAAAATGAGCGGGACTATGTGCAACCCCTCCCAGCGAGTGGGGTTTAAGTTAGCCACAAGCAAGGGAGCCTACTGGATGGATCTGGCTCTTCATTCAGTAGCTGTTGCTCCTTGTGTTTGTCAGTCGTGTTTCTTAGCTCTCTCGTTCCACGTTCGAGCTCTGTCTAGCCGTAAGGGGTTCCTGCTCTGCAAACACTCTAGTCTGTGCTCTGGTGTTTATGACAAGGTACTGAGAGCACAGGAAGGGATCAGAGGAAAAGGACACTGAGCTTCCAACAGGGGTGATGGGTAACACAGTCAACTTGACATGATCTAGAACCAGTTAGAAGACAAGTCTCTGGGGTTTCTGGACTTGGTTAATTGGGGTAGAAACACCCACCCTAAGTCTGGGCCACTCCATCTCATGGGTTCGGGTCATATAAGAAAGCAGTTTACTTGAAACTCCGTAAGAGGGAGATTGGAAATGGTGTGAGCGCTCATCTTCCTGGTCCCTGATGACAGTGCAATCAGCTGCTGCCAGCTCCTGCCGCCATGAAGGACTGTCCACTCAAACTGCGAGCCAAGGAAACACCTCCTCCCTTGAGCCACTTTTGTGCGGTATTTTGCAACAGAAGTGAGAAAAATGGTTAAAACAAGTGATTACAAAGGCAACAAGCTGGGGATCAGAATTTGTCTGCCGTTGGTCATCTCTACCCTCTGAGCCCTGAATGCCAAGAGGACGGAAATGTGGACCTCACCCCAAGGAGTCAGGTTGACAACCTCAGAGGGTCATCAACTCCTCAGCCTTTCAGAGAGGTCCCTCAGTTCACGATGAACACCTGCAGCTGCAGCAAAGACACCAAGTCAAAAACTAGGGGAAAGCGGCTTCCCCTGGGGCTCGCTTCCCTCCTCGGGGTGGCAAGGTATAAAATACCCAGGAGGCTGTTGAGAGGTAGTGGATGTACAAACCCTCTCCCTCCACTTCAGGACTCAGAGAAACCAAGGCTCAGAGTGGCCATGCATCACACAGCCTGCCAGTGGTCCAGAACTCAGCAAGCTTGCAGCCAAAACGCTTCACAGACTGCCATGGTTTGATCTCAGTAGTCACCCAGATGGATCCTATTTAGAGGCCACTGAGGAAAGAGGAGAAAAAGAGCTCAGGGGAAACCACCCAGGAACAAAAGCACGCTCCTACGTAAAGGCTTTGTCAGGGGGTGGGGGTAGGGCCCCACCCACATATCTCACCCACCTGTGACCCCTCCCTACTTCTCCACTCCAGCCCCTGCATCAATTCTGATGGGGGCAGCAAATTTTCTTGCCTACCAATCGAAGGCTCATCGAAGCCAATGATCTAAAGGACAAGGCTATCCGATCGCACAGTAGGCTCTATAGATGCGGTGCTTCCTTGGGTAGAAACCGAGAAACAGATGCATGCAATTGATTTTAAAGGTGACTAACCAGCCACAAGCAAGGCTGATTCATAAGTTAAGAAGGTACCAAATCCCAGCCCTGGCTGTTTTCTTATTTAAACGGGTGATGGTTTGTCCCTAGACCTCACTTCCCCTTGAACCAAGAGGAAAACTCAGCCCCCCACCCTAGCAACTGCTTAGCTCAACTGAAGGACCAGCATGAAAGCCTGGGGGAGAAAGAGCTCATAAAACTTTCAGCATCTCTGAAATCACTGGCTAAACAAGTCACTGCAGATGGCGGTTTCTATGCATTTAATAGCAGAGCCCCTGCTAAAATTCCCTCTGCGCTCAGCAGCTCAGGGAGCTTTCCTAATGCGTTGCTAACTGGTACATTCTTCACAAAGGCCGTCAGGAAGAAAGAACTCCACATGCCACGGTACAGATGCTCAAGGCTGGAGCAGAAAGCGAACCGAATGTGTGACCACGTGGAGAGAGAACACTTCTCCACGCTTCCTTTCTAACCTTGGCGTCCAGTCAACCGTGAAAGGAGAAGGCATGCACCCTTTCCAGGAAAGTGGTTAAGCCCTAAAATTTGAGCAGTACTTTAAAGGACTTGTTCGAAATTCTCACCCTAAATACAAAGAGTAATAAAGAGGCCGTTTATTACACTAGGATGTTTGATGACATGCCACGTAGGTCCATGTCACCAGTGAGGTTTCATTTCCCCTTGTGACAACCCCATGAGTTGGTCCAATGGGCATTTTGTGAATGGAGGAACTGAAGGTGTGAATTTAGATCATGTATGTGCCAGTTCAAGCTGCTGGAACAGACAGTAGATATTCATTGTCTTTCTGTTCTGCTTTGGAGGCTGGAAGCCGAGGCTCAAGTTGTCTGCAGGGATGGTTTCTGGAGATATCTCTGTCTCTCTGCCACTCTCTGTCTCTCTCTGTCTCTCTGTCTCTCCCTCTCTGTCTCTCTGTCTCTCCCTCTCTGTCTCTCTCTGTCTCTCCCTCTGTCTCTCTGTTTCTCTCTCTCTCTCTCTCTCTCTCTCTCTCTCTCTCTCTCTCT
>NC_022010.1:69256936-69265065 GCF_000317375.1 Microtus ochrogaster
CAGTAGATATTCATTGTCTTTCTGTTCTGCTTTGGAGGCTGGAAGCCGAGGCTCAAGTTGTCTGCAGGGATGGTTTCTGGAGATATCTCTGTCTCAGAGACAGAAGGATTGCTCCAAGTTCAAGACTAGCTTAGTCTACATAGCTAGTTCTACAACAACCGATCTCTCTGTCGTCTCTCCCTCTGTCTCTCTGTTTCTCTCTCTCTCTCTCTCTCTCTCTCTCTCTCTCTCTCTCTCTCTCTCTAAGATGGTGTCTTTCACTCTACGTGCCCTTCCACTTGCTAGTGTGTATTCCTGTGTCTCATCTAAAGACAGGAGTTGTATGAGATTAGACCCTGCTCACCCTGCAACCACCTCCTCCAAGTCTTGTATTTGTAACTTTTCTCATTGCTGTTGCAGAGAACACTGGAGAAAGGCAACTTCGGGAAGGAAGGTTGTTTGGGCTCCAAGTTTGAAGGCATGATGGCAGGAGAGTGCAGTGGTTAGTGACGCTGAATTGCATCCCCCTCAGAGGGAGACAGATGCTGGCATTTGTTTGCTTTCTCCTTTCTCCTTCTGATTCAGTATGAGTCTCAGTCTGTGAGAATAGTGCCCACGTTCAGGGCAGATCTCTGCTCCTCAGTTGAATCTTTCTGGAAACATCCTTAGAGATATAACCAGAGATGTGTTTCCATGGTGATTCTAAATCTAACCAAACTGACCAGATTAACTATCAGAACCATCAATCCCTAAAGACAGACATACCGGAGGTTCAGGCTTCACCCATGTCTGGGGACATAACCATTCAGTTCACAGCAGCAGTGAACATTCATACTGGTGAGTGACAGAGCCAGGGCTGTCTGAATCCTGAGACACCGCCTCTCCCATGATTCACCAGGCAGAGTCAGGAGACATGCCACCAGGGAGCGAGTGCAGTGGAAGCTGCTAGCAGAGGCCCAATGTCACAGCACTGAGATTCATCCTGGTGCACTGGGTGGCAAAGTCTCAGCCCGTGCTAGATCTCGGGACCCAGAAGTGTAAATCAACCAACAACCTGTCCAGATGGGGCTGAGTGAAAACGGCTTTGTTAACCTGGGTCCTAAGTGCAAAAGTGGTATTTGGGTTTCCTGCCATAGGTAGTGTGTGAGTCTATCACCTAAAATAAAATAAAACAGCCTTTCATTTGAACTCTCTTCTCTTTTCTTCAAACTGCCAGCGAATGTCCTGGAAGGCGATTCCATGGACCAGGATGTGGAGAGCCCGGTGGCCATTCATCAGCCAAAGTTGCCTAAGCAGGCCAGGGATGACCTGCCAAGACACATAAGCCGAGACAGGACCAAAAGAAAAATCCAGAGGTACGTGAGGAAGGATGGGAAGTGTAACGTCCACCATGGCAACGTGAGGGAGACCTACCGGTACCTGACGGACATCTTCACCACCCTTGTGGACCTCAAGTGGAGATTCAACCTGTTGATCTTCGTCATGGTCTACACAGTGACATGGCTCTTCTTTGGAATGATCTGGTGGCTAATTGCATACATCCGGGGAGATATGGACCACATAGAGGACCCCTCGTGGACTCCCTGCGTCACCAACCTCAACGGGTTTGTCTCTGCTTTTTTGTTCTCAATAGAGACAGAAACCACCATCGGTTATGGCTACCGGGTCATCACGGACAAGTGCCCTGAAGGAATTATCCTCCTCTTAATCCAGTCCGTGTTGGGGTCCATTGTCAATGCATTCATGGTAGGATGCATGTTTGTGAAAATATCCCAACCCAAGAAGAGGGCAGAGACCCTGGTCTTTTCCACGCACGCAGTGATCTCCATGCGGGATGGGAAGCTCTGCCTGATGTTCCGGGTAGGGGACCTGAGGAATTCCCACATCGTGGAGGCTTCCATCCGAGCCAAGCTGATCAAGTCCAAACAGACTTCAGAGGGGGAGTTCATCCCCCTCAATCAGACGGACATCAACGTGGGGTACTACACCGGGGATGACCGTCTCTTTCTAGTGTCGCCTTTGATTATTAGCCACGAGATTAACCAGCAGAGTCCCTTCTGGGAGATCTCCAAAGCACAGCTCCCTAAAGAGGAACTGGAGATTGTGGTCATCCTGGAGGGAATGGTGGAAGCCACAGGTAAGACACGCCCCATCCTGTCAGAAGCGCGTTCCGCTGAAACTCTCTGGCGGGAAATGCCGTGCCTATGTGTCCTGTAACCATAAGTACGCGCTTGGACACATTTAGCCATTTCAATTTTCAGCTCTCTTAATTTTACAATATGTTTCTTTTATTTTTGTGTATATGAATGTTTTGCCTGCATGCATGTATGTGTACCATGTACATGCATGGTGCCCATGGAGGCCAGAGGAGGGCACCAAATTCCCTATAACTAGAGTTAAAAACAGTTGTGAGGCACCATGTGGTTGCTGGGAAACTGAGGCAAAGTCCTCTGCACTAGCAGTCAGTGCTCTAAGCTGCTAGGCCACCTCTCTACCACACTTACCTTTATAAAAGCCATTCAGAAAGCAAAATAATGATTTCTTAAATTTCCAAATACTTAAAGAAATTAGATTTTGATTTTGATCTGTGTTCAATGCTCATTTTGAATGATTTTAAGGTGTTTCTCATTTAAATATTTGTAGCTATTTGTTAGCAGGTCAAACAGTAAGAGCTAGACCTTTCAAAAAAAGTGAGAAAAATGACTTAACATAACTGCTAATTTTGCCCCTTTTTTGGCCCTTGTTCATAAAACCCATAGGATTGTTCATTTCTCCCCTTGTGTTAGGTATCTCTCCACACTTGACCCGCCCAGCCCTCAGCAGACATCACACTAAGAACTAAAGACTTGTTCCTGGTAACGCTGCAGACCTTTGGCGGTCAGCGCTGGTCATAAATCTGTGGGAAGAGAGCCTGTTCTCAGGGTTCAGGAAACTAGGCTTCCGCTTGTCTTTGCTCACACCTAAGTTACACGCATGCTCCACATTCTGGGAGCCAAGTGGGTTCTGCCCATATTCGCTGATGATGTGCACAAGTCAAAAGTCCCGAGCAGAGCTGCAGACCTCTCAGAAAGTGTATAAATCCAATCCCGTTCACCAACTCTGCAGAGTTGAGTCCTTGCTACACAGCCCAGGTCTTCCCAACACACACACACACACACAGAGAGAGAGAGAGAGAGAGAGAGAGAGAGAGAGAGAGAGAGAGAGAGAGAGAGAGAGAGAGAGAAACCGTCCTGTGTTTGGAAGCTTCCAGCCTCAAACTCTACGTTGTCTGTTGTCACGGGAAAATGTATAGTCTGTGAGCTGGCCCAAGTCTTCATTAACCTGGGATTCTTTTCCAAAGGAAAATCTCTGGTCCCTTGCTTCTGTCCCCATCTCCCTGCACCAACAGGAGGCAAAGTCACGATTCCTACCAAGAAGTTCTTATGGGGGAGACGGAAATTTTCCAATAAGTTTTTAAATTTCAGCAAACTGAAAATGTGGAGTCTCTGTGGTCCAGCGCGCCGCTTCCCACAGAACAAGAGGATTTTAAAGAATAACAAAATACACTTGGCTCTCTGCATCTAAGGAGCCCGTATTCATGAGTTCCACCCACCATGGTGGGGCTCTAGCATTTAGTATCGAATGTTTTCCTGTTTCTTGCCATCATTTACTAAATAATACAGTACAAATGTTTACATGATATTTATGTCATATTAGGTATTATAGGCAATCCAAGACGATCTAAACCATGTGGGTGAGTGTAATGTCTATGAAGACACAGGTATTTTGTAAGAGGTGTAATGTCTATGAAGACACAGCTATTCTGTAAGAGGGACTTGAGCATTTGAAGACCTGGGTATCTTTGGCGAGTCCTGGGATCATGCTCTCTGGATATGAGAGACAGCTTTGTGTTTCTCTCGCATCCCTGGAGCCAGGCACGGGCCTCTAAGTCTGGTGTGCAAAAAGGAGTGAGAAACTGACTCTCTAGGGAGCATCTCCAGCCAGCACCGGGATGGGAAAGACTGTTGCTTACTTCTGAGTCACAAGTTCTTGGGTCCTAAAAGACGTGGGTCTGTATTTTGAACTGGAACATTGGCTGGAACTGGCTGTTGTGAAATTCTAAATAGAAACTGCAGATAGCAACAGGGCTATCAGCACCTTGGGCCTGAGGCTTTTATTTCTCCTGAGGTAGCCACTGATTGGAGCAGAGGGGAGAGAGAGAGGAGGAAGGGAGGAGAGAGCAAGGGAGGGGAAGAAAAGAAAGAAGACGAAGAGAAAGAAGGAAGGGGAGGAGAGGAGAGAGGGAAGAGAATGAAGTGGAAGAGGAGAGTGGACGGAACAAGGGCAGTGCGTACAGAAATGAGAGGGACTGTGCCCCTTGAATAGGGAACACTGTTGCTTTCAAAGGGACCCGAACCTCTGCACCCTGGCAGAGCGCAGGGACTCAGAACCCCCTAGTGGTGTCTGCAGTCACAGACACACACAGCATGTGCTGACCATCCCAGAGGTCCCCTGCCCCTGAGGACAGTCCATCGGGGAATCTTCCTATTCCTGGACTGTGCACACAGAAATCCAAGCCTCTGGCTCCCGTCTCCAACAACAGCCACCGAGCTCTGCATACACTCCCTCCCACCCAAGCCCAGTCTCAAAATATAAATGAATCCGAGCAAGAAAAACATTTCTGCACTGTCCCCAGGGCAGACCTTGTCTTCCTGATGACAGCATGTAAGGAACAAGACTATCTGTAGGGGGAAGCATCCTTTTTTATGATAATGAACCGCGATAGCTGCCTAGGAACGTCCTGGCCTCTCTGAGAGTTCTTGGCCACACCTGGGTAGTTGCCAGCAGAAAGAACAAACTCTCTACCATTCCTGAGAAAACACAACACTGTGGATTCTCTTTTGTAGTATACATTTTAATATACCATATATAATTAAAATATTATATAATATATTCTGAATATATTTTATAATAAATTATTTTTATATAGTAAATATATTGTGAATATATTATATGATAGATTGAGATATATCTTCCACAGTTTCTGGTTACTAGAGGAAGGGTTTTCTAGAACATTCTGGAGGTGTCCAGAAGCTGGAGATACATGTCTTGGTCCTGTCCACATGGGTTTTATACAGCTCAGTACCACCCACCACCCTCCCGCCCAAGAAATGAGTTCTTAAACTTCAACAGGATACCTTCTTTGGAAATTAAGATCACAGCTGGGAAAAATTTAAGGAAAGGAAAAAAGTTTCAACGTTTCAAAGCCACAGAAAGAGAAAAAGGGGCAAACTGGAGGAAAACAGATCGAGAAGGACCCGATTATTCCCTGGAGTGCAGGGCTGGAAGTCGAGAGCTGGAGCAACTACTCTCAGAATTGTCCCCGCAGGGTCAGGGAGGCCCAGTGGTTAGGAGGACTGACGGCTCCTCTGGCTCTTCCATAGGACCCAAGTTCAATTCCTGACACCCACACAGTGGCTCACAGCCACCTGTAACTTCAGTTGCACGGGATCTGATGCAGGGGGTGAAGTGTATGTCCCGTTTGCGGCAGAACACGCCACGTCGCTTCTTCTCTGTGCCTGGACCATCAGCACGCCCTTTCCATAATGTGCGCCACAGGTTCCTGGTAACGCTGACAATCGTGTATCCTGGACCATCAGCACCCCCTTTCCATAATGACGCTAATGGGTTCCTGGTGACCCTGACAGTCGAGTATTCTGGACCATCAGCACCTCCTTTCCTCAATGATGCTATAGGTTCCTGGTGACCCTGACAGTCGAGTATTCTGCAGTCCTGAGTTATCTTGCAGTGACCTAGGCACCAAGGTCTGGGGTCTCTGGGAGCTCAGCTTGGGAAACAGACTTTGGGGGCAGCACGAACAGTGATGATTTTGTGGGAACTTCATGTTCCAATACCAGCTGTACTACGACTCCAATTCCATCTCAGAAAACGAAATCAAGGGTCATGGGTTGTGGCCCATGTGGCTATCATACTAGAGGCTCTGGGCTGTCCCCCCAGCAACACATAAAACCACACACCCGTAACCCCAACACTCCTACAGTGAAGGCCGAGAGATCAGACGTTCAAGGTCATCCACAGCGACACAGCGGAGCCCAGGCCAACGTGGGACACAGAGAACCTGTCTTCAGAGACAGAGACTGAAAAAAAGCCCTTCCGAGCAGGAGGCAAACCTTGTCTATCCTCGGTGCCTTGAAGGGATCCCGTCAGTCAGACTGACACCATAAAGGACAGGCACACATTCTCCAAGGACTGTTTTGTCCTGGCCCTGCCTCAATCAGAGGGGTGGCTGTGGTGACCTCTCGGGAACCTTCCAGTCATGTGATTCTATTTTTGAACATAAATCAAACCCTGGAAAATTCTGGCTTCAGCCACCCAGACACCCCAGAGCTGGCTCTGTGTCATCTGCAAATATATTTTTGAAGGGGCCTTTATGTCCCCGACACATGGGCAATTTTGAGGTAGTGGTGTTTACAGAAGGTTTCTTAGCTACGTAAACAAACACGCTCAGCAGCTGTGGCAAAGATGCGTTAAAATAGTAGCGCATTCATCCAGGCTGATATTTATAGAGGGCACATGGGCCTCGCAGCTAGATGACAGCCACCCAGCACCGGGCCCTGGGCCAACCAATGCCGCGCTGGAGCCTTTCTGATTGAACTTCCATATTTACCCCCAGCCATTATGCAGGCAGCCTGCCCCGGCCCCGAGTGTGCGCCTCGGTGCCCCCCACCCCCAAGCATGCGCATCGGTGCCCCCCAGCCCCAAGTGTGAACCCTCAAGTGCCCCCCACCCCTGAGTGTGAGCCTCAGTGTCCCCCACCCCCAAGCATGCGCCTCGGTGTCCCCCACCCCCGAGTGTGAGCCTTGGTGCCCCCCACCCCCGAGCGTGCGTTTCGGTGGCACAAGCATCTACTAAGCCTCTTTGGGTTTCGGCTTTACACTTTTTATTCTGAAAACCATACGACTTATAGAGAAAAGAGACCAAACAATATCATGACTCCCTGGGTACATGTCATTTGGTTGTGATAATTGCCAATTCAGAACTGAACATGCTTTGTTAGCGTTGTCAGATTCGCCAGCGTTGCAGGATTTTAATTATAAACGTCTTAGTCCTTTCTTACAAAAGATAAAGACTTTATTTTTCAAAAAAAAACTCATTGTGGTTTCGTGGACTGATTGATGATTGATTGGGCTAGGCAGTGTGTGTGCAGCCGCATAGGTGTAGAATCGGAGGACAATTTATGTGCGATGGCTCTTTCTCTCCGCCGTGTAGGTCTCAGAGTACAGGAGTCAGGTTATCAGCTTCAGTAGCAGACACCTTTCTCACTAAGCGAATTCTCTGCCACAGGACTCTTTTTTAATAAAACCATGAGCGTGAGGGGCACAGCCCCGGGCGATAAAGTGCTTTCCATGCAAGTGTGCAGACCAGAGTTCAGATCTTCATGACATCCATGAGGCTGGGTGTGGTGGTGTGCATTGTTACTGCCAAGGCCCTCCATGGGAGAGGGGAGAATCCCCGGATCTGAGGCTGGAGGACCAGCCAGTCTACTCTATACAGTGAAAAAACATCAAAAGACCTGTCTCAAACAAGATAGGCAATAAGGACAAGCATCAGACATTGTCCCGTATTTGTGCTGTGGATATGCATGTGTGTGTGTGTGTGTGTGTGTGCGCACGTGTGTGCGCATGTGTGTGTATGTGCGTGTGTGTGTACGTGCGTGTGCATGTGTGTGTATGTGCGTGTGTGTACGTGCGTGTGCGTGTGTGTGCATGTGTGTACGTGCGTGTGCATGTGTGTGCGCGCATGTATGTGTGTGAATGTGTGTGTGTGTGCGTGTGTGTGTGCGTGCGCGCGTGTGTGTGCGTGCGTGTGTGTGTGCGCATGTGTGTGTGCATGTGTGTGCGTGCGTGTATGTGCATGTGTGTACATGTGTGTGCATGTGTGTACGTGTGTGTACATGTGTGTGCGTGTGTGTATGTGTGTGCATGTGTGTATACGTGTGTGTGCATGTGTGTGTACGTGCGTGTGCATGTGTGTGTGCGCGCATGTGTGTGTGTGCATGTGCGTGTGTGTGTGCGTGTGCGTGTGTGTGTGCGCATGTGTGTGTGCGTGTGTGTGCTTGTGTGTACGTGTGTGCGCGTGTGTGTGCACGT
>NC_022010.1:69265165-69274618 GCF_000317375.1 Microtus ochrogaster
TACATGTCTGTGTGTATGTGTGTGCGTGTGTGCATGTGTGTGTGCGTGTGTGTGTGTGCGTGTGTGTGCGTGTGTGTATGTGTGTGCATGTGCGTGCGTGTGTGTGTGTGTGTACACATGTGCACACGCAGATTCAAGCAAGGTTAATTCCATGTGGTTGGGTAAGGTCTCTTTCAATCCTTCAGTCTTTTACTTTTTTTTTCATCTGTGATTTTTTTTTCTTCTCTGTAAGCTTTTCCCAGCAAAGAGAACTTATGCAAGGTTTAATCGCTGAATAGAAAAGTGGAGAAAGTGGGACACAGGAAGGGGCTAACTAGACACCACCCCATGTCAGTTTTTCCATGTCTGCAGGCCCTGCAGTTTACAGAGTCAGTACACAGTGATTAAAAGTATTTAAGAAAAAAATGTATCTGTACTGAACATATAGGCAGTTTTTTTGCTATTATTACACACCAGGCACTATAGATGCTATTTTTGTGCCACTGACATTTTGTGAGATGTTATAAGCAGTCGAGAGAATATTTAACATATGGGCAGATATGTGTAGGGTTCTATGCAAATTCTATACCAAAATATGTTTATATGTTGTCTTAGTTAGACATGAAGAGATTCCGTTACCACAGCAACACTTCTAGGGAAAACATTTAATTGGGGTGGCTTGCTTAAAGTTTCAGAGGTTCAATCCATTATCATCATGACAGGGAGCACAGTGGCATGCAGGCAGACGTGGGGCTGGAGCTGAGAGTTCTTCCATCTTGATACGCAGGCAACAGGAAGTCCACTGTGACACACAGTGAAGAAAAGACCTCAAAGGCCACCTTCCCAGTGGCACACTTTCTCCAACAAGGCCACACCTACTCCAATAAAGCCACATCTCCTAATAGTGCCACGTTCCCTTTGGGGGCCATTTTCTTTCAAACCACCACATATATTAACGTATTTATGAGGCAGCTCCAAGACCTCCAGAATCAGTTCCTCCTGGGTAACAAAGGGCAATGCGTGGGCCAGGAAGCAGAAATTGCTGTTTGTGTTACCAGGGAGGCCAGCGAGCCAGGGAGATGGGAGAAGAGACCTGTTCCATACCTCATGACGTGTTCATGTGGAAAGACTGTAAGCACAAATCATATCACAGACCATGGGACTTTTGAGATAAAGTCTTCACCCAGTTCTCCATGAAGGATTAGGAAATAAAGGTTTCAAGTCCAAGACAATGGCGTGGCTGAGGTTAAGTAGCCACTTGCAGGGCGGGTCTCTAGGGCTCGCAGGGCTGATGTGGATGTGAACTCTCAGTTCGTCTCTGGGCATCTTCAGTGCAGTGGTTCATGCACTTCTGCAGAGAAACATGCCCAGAACAATGAATTCCTATTTAAGTGTGTAAACTTCAGGTGCCAATGCATGTGCTCTCATCTGTTTCCCTCAGCTTTTCTCGAAGGTTCCTTTGTTGGTTTCCCAACTTAATCAATTCTCTTTAAAATCCCTGATGAGATTTGTACCAACCACGTATCTAAACAAGATGTGTTGTTGTGTGGCAGTTCCGAAATCAAAATTAAGTGATGTCTGTAAGAATGCTCTGGGAAGCCCTGGTGATGCTGAGGCTCGGGCTCATCTCAAGAACTGCTTTTATTTGCTGTAATCAAAATGCCAGTCTGCTCTGTCAGAGAGGATATGAAATTCAGAGTTTGAAGGATAACAGGGTTGAGGGCTGATGTAGCAGCTCTCTCTCATAGGCTCTTCCTGGGGCAGTAGGTAGAGCCCTCACGGCGCCCAAACCTTAGTTCACCTTTACTTTTGATAATCTACATTTATTCCACCCTGGGCATGACATTATCTCCGTTTTGTTTTGTTTGTTTGTTTGTTTTGTTTTGTTGTTTTTCTTTTAAGAGTCTCTAAGCTCAGTTACCTGATCTGGGGTAAAAGTTAAATGATAAGATCTGAAATGCTAAGCACTGAAATGGATAGCTCTGGAGAGATGGACATTCTGTTAAGTCTCTATGGAGAGACTTGTAGGAAAGTCTCAAAGGTCAGAACCTGCAGAGATGGACATTCTGTTGAGTCTTTACAGAGAGACTTGTAGGAACGTCAGAATCCCACTTCCATACACAGAGAAACCCACCTCTCCTTGTTCTTACAGTGTGAGGCTCAACTCTTCAACGCAAAATTTCGTTCCAAGATATTCTCTTGACATCAGCTATCCTAGGAGTAGCTTTGGCAATCAATAAACCAATGGCACTGCCCCAGAACTAGGTAAGCCCCATCTTCAACCCAGGGCTCCCTGTATGAGGTTGACGCCGTGGAGTGCCCACACCAAGACTTCAATTGCCCACATCCTCTTCCAAAAGCAAAGCATTGTAAGAGACCTAACATAACTTCTGCAAACATGGGGGAGGGCTACGGGAGAAACTTGGTCAGTGAAGTGCTTGAAAACCTGACCCCGATCTCTAGCGTCCATATAAAAAGCCAGGAATGGTCGCCTGTGCTACTCACCTCAGAACTGGGGTGTGGAGGCTGTGGGGGAGGACTCCTGGGGATCACCAAATCAGCGTGATGACTAGGTCCCAAGGAGAGGACCTGTCTGGCTCCTGAGGGATGACAGCCAAGGTTGACCTCTGGACTCTATACACGCCTTCACACACACAAGCACCTGCACACAAGAACATACACACACATTCCCACATAGAAACAAAACCAATTCTCATACTTCAGAAGGCACTGAGAGAATTCCATAATTCAAAAAGGCATCAGTGATTTTTGTTGGAAAATTAAAATACTACAAAGAATATTCCATTATTAAAACACACTTACCTGAAAATGATAGCACTGCTTTCTCCAAACGGACCATGGGGAGACCCACAGATAAATGCCCGGAAGCCATTAGTAATGGTCACATGATATACACAACAGGGATTCAAACTCAAGGCCACGTTGGACCAAAGAGTCAGCTCCACTCCAGACGCGGACTATGCTTAGCTTACAAAGAAACAGCAGTGTTCCCATTAGGCGACAGTGGCTCTGACAACCGCATCCTTAAGTCAGGAGAGCTCTGTTATCTCCGATGAGCTCTGGCAGCAGTTTGCCGGTGAAGCCACCTGGCCTGACGATGTCTAATCACCCAGAAGAGGATCACCAGGGAAAACCGCATGAATTATCTATGTGGACACATGTGCACACACCCTTGTACAACAGTTCAACAGTAAAGAGTACGCCATGCCCAAGCATCCCTTTAGGGTCCTGTCAGTCCTATCAATTACTTATCCAACTTCTTTCTCAAAAATGGTTTCTCTCAGGCATGGGCCAACTCATCAATACCCTCTTAATCTCAACCCATAACTGCATCATTTGCTGGCTTGCCTCGGTGTCTTCAGCTCTAAAATGGGATTGCTACTTCATACCCTGGTGACCTTCCTACTTGCAGAATCCCTCTAGGGAAGATCATTTCCTTCTCATGGGCCACCCTGTGAAACAATGAGGGGCAGAGCTTTGTGGGGAGGCAAAGGGGAAGACTGGCCCTCACGGTGACTGCACTGTTCCCAGGGACTTTGAAGCTGCGCAGAATGTCAGAGGACCCCCTTGAAGGTGCTCTGAAGAGCCAGTGTGGACACTATTTACCCCTGTGTGCCTGCGCCCAAGCCGGAGTGGCCTCTGCCCTGGTCACCTCCTGTGAATTATAGATTGATGATATTTGAAATAAGAGGGACTACTGGAGCCAGTAAGAAAGGACTCTGCATTCCCATAAATAGCAATGTTTATCCCTACAATGTCTGCTGGAGGCGGCTATGGATGTAGATTACCCCCTCCTGTTCTGACGCCAGTGAGGACGGGCCAGTGTGCATCTGAAAACAGTCCTTCACTGCTCCCAATCCCTCGTCTAGATGTCTCATGAGATTTTGAGACACCTGCCCTTGTTCCCGCTTGGAAGAGTCACTTTTGAGCCGCTGACTCAACCCAACCAAATCATTTTGACTTCCAGAGACCTCTACAGCACAGAGTGAAGAACAAGCAGGCTTTCTCCTGAGAAAGAGTGATAGCAACACTCGATCCGTCTGCTCTGTCTGTGTTGTGCTGCAACAACAAACACACCTAAGGTCTTTGAACAGCGAAGGTTTAATTCTTGTCCATTAGACATGTCCTCTGCCACTCTGCCTATATCCAAGATGTCACATACGACACATGCCATTCTCCCGTCAGAGGGAAACAGAGACATGAAAAACTCACTTCTGCTCTCAGTTTGTTAGTGATAGAAAGTTATATGACAGGGCCTGGTGTCAGCAGGCTGGTACCATATGATTCTCTTACAGGGATTTGAAATAAATGAGATCAGTGATTTAATCCACCAGAGATCCCCTTAGAATTTGAAAAATGATACATAACTGAAAACTTCTTGTGAGGTACAGTTTAGGATGTATGAGGTCATTGGTTCATCCCACAGAACCACGCAGCCCTCAGAGGAGGAAGTAGGCTTACGTTTCCTATTGAACTGAGGTCGTAGGAATCAGTCTTATCTACAGAAGCAGAAGCGGTGAGCGTCAGGCCGTCTGAAAACCTACAGGCCAGTGCGTGACAATATTACCTGGGGTTCTCATGGCACAGTGAGCCCTCTGCCAGTCTGGATCCTGCCTGGCTCAGTATAATCGACCCCTTGCCAAGTCGCCGAGGACATGAAGCATGACTTGAGCAATGACATTACATTGAGCAGAGCAACCAGGATGCTGGTTGTTTGTTACCATGGTAAAACCCATCCTGCCTTGCCTGCTACAAAATGTCATGATGACACTTTGACAAGAGGACTATTGCACACGCCAAGCACACCAGACTTGCCAGGAAGTGTGAGTTTGCAGCTAGCATCTTTTCAGAATGTCTTCTTCCTGCTGCAATTCTCTTCCCTGGTAAGACTTTAACACCAAATGGGCTGATTTCAATCTGTCTCTGTTCTGGCATGTTGGTGTGCCTGGACAATGTGTGTGTGTGTGTGTGTGTGTGTGTGTGTGTGTGTGTGTGTGTGTACACATTACATATATCTGGGAGGGTTTATATCTTTATATTAATATTTATATAAATGTGTATCTTTATCCTATGGGATCACGCTTGCAACCCTTTATAATGGGACCTGGGACACACTAATGTAGAGACCAACTATGTGGTTCTGCATATTTTCCTATCTTCATCACTGTCAAGCATTTGGCATCCCCTGGCTGACAGTTCTTACATTTGTTTATGTATTTATGCTGAGAGCATGTATACATATGTGTGCACACACAGTGGTCCACGTGCGGAAGTCCAAGGACAACTTATAGGAGTCCTTTCTCTCCAGCCACATGGATCCTGAAAATCAAACTCAGGTCACCAGATTTGGTGGCACACACTTTAGGTGCTGGTAGTCAGTTCACCGGCCCACTAATTATTCCCAAAGATGTACCTCATGGCTTAAAAACAATTTGAAAGGTTAAGACCATTCTTATTTGACACGTGATAAAGGTTGGCTCTAGGGTAAGGGGTGGGGTGGAAATGACTTGCCCAGAGTCACATAACTGAAGTGGCCAAGCCAAGACCAACCTCGGTGCTGCCCAGCTCCCAGCCGCCTGCCCATCTGCCTCTGCAGAGAAGCCTAGTCCACCAGGCGCACGTGAGGACCGCGACAATGATGGCACTGACCACAACTCACGGCTGATGCTTGTTATCCTCAGCTATTAACCTTCCTGCCCTCCCTAGCCTGACCAAGGGGGGCAAGCAGCGATGAGCCACGGGGCCGGTTATTCTGTGGATGACCGCTTATAGAAGCCAAGAAACTCCTAACAAAATACAATCACTCCCCCTACTGAAAAGTCACCAGAAGGCTGGGTGTGGAGGTGCATGCCTTTCATCCCAGCACAACAGAAGAGAAGCCAGTAGCCTTCTGTGAAGCCAGTCAGCGCTGAGCTGGGAGCCCTTGTCTTGAAAACAATTCAGTCAGATATTAAAAAGATGTAAAAGCTTCCAGAGAGTCCCAGAAAATCTAGATACCCCATGTGAGCCTCCAAGGCCTTGCAGCCAGCCCTTGCTTGCAGCCTGTGTGCCAGCTCCTATCTCCAGCCACTGTGTGCGGGCTCCTATCTATCCCCAGCCACTGTGTGCGGGCTCCTATCTATCCCCAGCCACTGTGTGCGGGCTCCTATCTATCCCCAGCCACTGTGTGTGGGCTCCTATCTATCTCCAACCACTGTGTGCGGGCTCCTATCTATCTCCAGCCACTGTGTGCAGGCTCCTATCTATCTCCAGCCACTGTGTGCAGGCTCCTATCTCCGGCCACTTGCTTGTCCAACTCACACTGAGCCACATGAGTTTTCAGCTCTTTCTTGGGGAAGCCTTCTCAGAACCTGCCCCTGGGAACCACTTCTAGCACACTGAACAGGGCACAGGCTGCTGGAGACCATCCCTCTTCATTCAGTTATTAGCAGTCGGGCTGTATCCTCCACAAGCACGGTGCCCTGCCTTGCTAGGTGCTGTGTGCCCAGAGTCCTGGACCAAGTAAATATGAACGAATGGAAGATCTTGTGTGGTCATGAACCAGCTTGGCTCCTTACGCATACAGGGAAAAAATAAGTCTGGAGTCTTTTTAAGTTTCCAAAAGTTAGCCGGGCGGTGGTGGCGCACGCCTTTAATCCCAGCACTCGGGAGGCAGAGGCAGGCGGATCTCTGTGAGTTCGAGACCAGCCTGGTCTACAAGAGCTAGTTCCAGGACAGGCTCCAAAACCACAGAGAAACCCTGTCTCGAAAAACCAAAATAAAAAAAAAAAAGTTTCCAAAAGTCAACAAAGATCAGTCTGCAGCCTCTGTCTTCTGTGCGGCTCACTGCTGAGAACCAGGTGGGCCAGGTGGGCCAGCTGAGCTGCAGACAACTCTCAGTGATCTCTCTCTCCATCAGAGTGGCTTATCGTCCCAAGCTCCCACCGGCTTCTTTGATAGTCTACACCTTGGTGAAGAGAACCCTGGCCTCTCAGGTGTCACAGATACATCATCCCTTCCTCTAGTCTTCCCACTTTAAACCCTTTGTGGACCACCAACTCCTCAAGTCCTGCGTTGTGGCTAGTTCATGGGACTTCTTGATGGAAGGAGGCTTGCTTCCTCTGGACTCTCCACTGCCACCTGCTGGGAAGTTCATGTCATAAACATACAAATCAGCCTCTTAGATGGAAGGTGGTCAGTAAACAACCTACAGGACCGTATATGGGGACCCCAGGTGAGCTCGTCCATTCAGTGCCATGCTTGTCACTGACATCCAGACACCCACACCTCTCCAGACCTTGGGGTGCATAGCACTGTGTCCTCTCCCAGGACTCTTACACGGCTTCCAAGTTGGCTTCACCAATGGTAGTCTTACTTGGGGTGTCCCCTCCATGATGTGCAGAACAACGCTTGAAACAAATCCCACTCTTCATACCCAACCAGGCATCTCTGGTCTCTTCGGTGGAGCTAAAGAACAAAGCAGACCACTTTTGCATTTCACGGTGTACGACCTGTCCTCACTCCACCGTATACGAGCAACTGAGCCCTGAGCCCATGGTGAGCTGGCTCCCATCTGACCTCACTGTGACACTAGGCTGCCTGAGATGCCCTCGCTTCCTTTCTGATAACTACTCGCCCCAGAACCCCTAGGGTTGCCTTTCAGGGGGCCTTGGCAGACTCAGAAGCTCCCCGTGTGCTTTTCCACAGAGGTGACAGACCACGTGTGGGCAGCGCCATCTGACTGTAATTTTTAGGATACAATCTGGCCTGTGATTGGTGCTCGATAAGAGAGATAAAATCCATGATTTCTTACAAACAAGGTCTGATCTCTTTAACTGCATCTCGGGCCTGTAGTGTTTCCTCTTCACTGGCAGTGTGCACCCAGAGCCAAGCAGCACCTAGTTTTCCCCCGGAGGTGCCATGTTGTGCATGGTCATCGTGTTTTAAGTATGGCCCTAGTGGGCTTGTTTGTTGAAAACTTGGTGTCTACAGCTTGTGGCTCTGTTTGGGAAGTTTGGGGAACCTTGCTGGAAGAAATGAGTCACTGAAGGGCAGACCATGAGAGGGAGAGCCAGGCCCTGCTTCCTCGATCTGCCCAGGTGCTGGGTGTCACGGCCACTCACTTCTGCTGCTGACTTAGCTGTGCCTCTGTCTCCGATGCACCACACCCTCTCACTGGGATCCAGAACAAAGCCTTCTCTCTTGCTGCTGTCGACCTCCCCTGCAGTGGTGAGAAAAGCATGCAGTGTTGTACTGCAAGTCTGACTGCATTCCGTCCTTTCTCCCACCCGGGAGCGGCCGTGCATTCCACGGACTCCATCTGACGCGACAGATTGCTCGAAGCAGAAATGCAAAAAGCGAACTTGTCTCCAACACTCAGTCTCGGAATTTCACATAAGGTTCTGCAGAACAGAAGGGTGGCCCCATCCAGGCTGATAAAGACCTCACTGTCACAAAGGTTGGCGAGGCCAGGAAGCTGGACTGGGGGAGCAGCAGTCACGAGGACCTCATCCCACTTACTCCCATGCATTAGGATGTCACCCAGATTTGCAGCCAGGTCCCAACAAGTGAGCCTCTCAGGAGAAAAGGTGTGGGGAGGGGGTCTGGACATAGTTTCTAAGCTAAAGTCGAACGCAGGCCACCACTGAACCCTTCACTGCAGCAATGACGCAGAGACTGTGAGTTAGAACAGCTAACCTCCACCGCCTTCTAAAGATTTAACTTCTAACTAACAAAGGAAGGTTGTATTTATAATGTATAATGCGCTACTTTAAACACACACATACGATATGCTAACACAGCAAATCTCCTGATTCCTTCCTCAGATGGGCTTTGTGCTCTTAGCTTTGACAGTTTTAGATGTCTACCTGAGGAATTCTCACCCTTTTTGTCCCCTTTAACCCCCTCTTCTCTGTTCCTCACTCACTGACACCCTTCTTTAGAACCAAGTCCCTCTCCTCCTTCCAAGTCTTGTTTTGCGTGTGACTCACTGAGTTTAATTGGAGCACCTTCATGAGCATGGATGGGAAGTTCCTTAGAGAAGCACCAGCAACTTGTGAGTGGCTACACCACTGAAGAGAGGAACGTGGCTCTGAGTTCATCATCTTCCTGCTGAAAACACGGCATGGACCACGGCACCTACTTCTTAATAGCTAGGATCAAGCCCAGGGCTTGGTGCATGCTAAGTGGGCACTATACAAACTGAGCTGCATCCCCAAACCCTAACAGAACCATTCTGATGGTTAAGCAGGGGGCGGGTGTCAGGCTCAGTCATGCTTGGTCCCCAGTGAAGATCTCCACATACCTGGGTCTGTGTGAAGACCCAATCCCACCTTTGAGGAACCAGAAGTTCAGAGCAGGGCTTTAAGGAAGCCTCCTCTCTACCACAGCCACCAGCTTTAGTATCAACTATGGAAGCAGCCACAGGCAGGAAGAGGGAAAACCAATGGGGATGTGATGGCAGAGGTTTCTTTT
>NC_022010.1:69275723-69282795 GCF_000317375.1 Microtus ochrogaster
ATGTGGGGTGGGTTCTGCAAACCGATATCTCTCCAGATAGCTCTCCATCAGCAAATTTGGGTGTGGGGTAGGCTCTGTCAATAGAACTATTCCTAACACAATTATTTTAGGAGGAAATTGGCTCCTAACTATATATTTTGGAGATCAGACCTTTGTCTGTTGCAGGGTTGGTGAAGATCTTCTCCCAGTCAGTGGGTTTGGCAGAGGTTTCTGTCCGCCCAGTCCCACAGTGCTTCAGTCCCAATGAAACACACAGAGGTCTACATTATTAACTGGTTGGGCTCTTAGCTCAGGTGTCTTAACTAATTTCTACATCTTAACCCATAATTCTTGTCTGTGTCAGCCATGTGGCTTGGTACCTGTTATCAACTAGGCATTCTCATCTTGCTTCCTCTGCATCTGGGTGATGGCTGCAGACTCTGCCTTTCCTCTTCCCAGAATTCTCCTCTTCTGGTCGCTCCACCTCTACTTCCTGCCTGGCTACTGGCCAATCAGCATTTCATTCAAGCAAGTAACAGGGTGCAGACCACTGTCCCACAACAGGGCTGCATCCTGATGTAGGTTTGTTTATGGACACATTATCATTTGTTTTCAGCCCTTTTAAAAGTATCAAAGCCATATCCATCTTTCTCCTATTCTGTAACACGGAGGACCATGTGGTGCAGAACAGGGTCACACATGGAGGGGTGGGGTGCCCAGGAAGATCAGGAGCTCTCCTCCCTCTCCAAGAACACCCTGCTCCAGACGGGCTCTGCTTGATCTGGACCCAGCAGGCAGTGCGGCTGGAGAAGGAGCCCTGCCTGAGCCCGGAGAGCCTGAATCATTTGCATTTGCCTCTGAGTGGAAATCTAACAGGAAGCAGAGGGTCCCTGACCTTTTGCAGAGCTCTGATTGAGCACATATGCAGAAGCAGGGCTCCGTCAGTAAACAGCGCTGTTATTAATATTGCATTTCAAAGGAAAAGATTAAAGAACATGAGCCTTTTACTTTTAATGGATTTTACACTGACTCATTCCCTTTCTGACTTGCTTCGGTTTCTTTGTTCAGAAACTGCTCCCCCAACTTCAGTCTCCCCAGTTCTTCTCCTCGTGGCATTTATCCTCCTTTGGAGACCAAAAATACTCAACTCCATCCCACCCCAAGAGAGCCTCTCTTTGTCCAGCCCCTCTCTGCCGGCACCCCAATGTGTGTCGGAGGCTGAAGATCCTCCAGCCATTTTCATCAATGACACAAGCCGCCTTGTACTTAAAGAACACATCCGGAGGGCTTGAGAGGTAGCTCAGCAGTTAAGAGCACTTGCTGCTCTTGCAGAGAACCCAGGTTCAGTTCCCAGAAGCTGCATGGTGGCTCAGAACCACAATCATCCACAATTCAAATTCCAGGGGATCCAGTGTTCTCTTCTGTTCTCCAAGGACACCAGGCAAGTACACACCTGGTATACACACATGCAGGCAAAACACTCACACACATAAATAAATAAATCTACAACATAAAAGTAAAATAACAAATTCCATATTCATGCTGCAGGTCTTTCACTCCCATTGGGCCAGTATGGGAACTGTGCAAAGTCGTCCCCTGCTAATGCCGTGGCAATATCTCTCATCTACAAAGCAGCTACTTGCCAACACAGCATCCAATGACATAATTCAAACTTTCTAGTCACTGAGCTGGCTAGTTTTATGTCAACTTGACACAAGCTAGAGTCATTCTAAAATCAGGAGTCTCAGCTGAGAAAATGCTCCCACTAGGATGGCCTGTGAGCAAGCCAGAAAGCCGCATTCCTCCACAGCCTCCGCTGTGGTTCCTGCCTTGAGATCCTGCCCTGACCTCCGTTGGTGGTAGAGTGGTGACCTGAAAGTTGTAATAACTCTCTCGTCCTTTTTGCTTGTGGCCACAGTGTTTTATTACAGCAATAGAAACGCCAACTAAGATACCAGCAAAACCAAACGTGGCAGGTGGGATGCTCACAAGGACCTGGCATCTCAGATGACAGGAACTGTGACAAACTCTTAAATAACACACATATCTGGACTTGCCTGAAGAAAAATCAGTTTTCCCTACTGGGGATCTTAGTTGGAAAATATACCATCTGGTTCTCTGCTGCTGGTTGCCCTGTCTTCCCAGGGTGACTTCTTTGGGCTTTGCCAGTTTCCTCAATAGTTTCTCTTACGGGCTACGGAACCCTCGCCCTCCCCTCTACGCCATCATCTATGGAGCCCCTCTAAAGTTCATCTCTCAGGCTGTTGCTCTCCTCAGGGTACAGGTTGGCGTGTGGTAGAATATTAGAATATTCCTCCTGTGTTTTTCTTATGCTTCCTCATGTTTGGGGAGGAACTCAATGGAAAGGATGCTTCGCTCACAGCAGACATTGCACCAGGGGGCAGCTGTGACCTCGCTACCGTCAAGGCGGATGAAGGGTTTCCTGCCAAATTATTGTTTCATACTTTGTAAAGGCCACCATCTGACTCGATACTTTGAGATGGAGGCAATATCCTGGATGATACCTGGCTTCCCCTAGAAGTTTCTTTGAGTAATAATTGATGGTTCATACAGCCTATGTTGACTCTGCCCCTCATGGTCACCAAGTGCCAGCCTTCAACCGACTACATACCTGTCCTGGCTTTAGCTGTGAAATGTCTTTTCCCTTCCTGCTTCCCTGTCTTTGTACTTGTATCAGTATGGAAAGTCTCCTCTGTAGTTCTGATCTGTTGCCTTCTTTACTCACTTTGTGATGCTCAGATTAGCCCAGCATTTCCATCATCAGATTTCCCCATCCCTTCTGAAGATTCACCTTGGGATTTCCCTGCTCCAGTTCTCTGGACAGGTATGTAGAGTCCTGTACCTCTAAGTCATAACTGCTTTTTAGAAGCCAAGATTCAACACAATCCATGCTGAGGAAGCCTTCCTACCAGGTCCCTCAGATTTCAACAGCTAAAGGGTTTTTAGAAGAGCCAACCTCTGCCAAGGGCACATCTGAACTGAACTGAGAGATCTATATTAGCTCCCTCCTGCACTGGGTTATATAGCTCAGTAGTAGAGCACATGTCCAGATGTGTGAGACCCTGCGGTCCATCCCCACCATTCCTAATCATCGTCATTATCATCACCTGGCCATCTAGGAACTATTCTTGGAGAAATCCAAGTTGATCACCTCTAGTATCTATGAGAAGAAGAGCAGGAGACAGCTAGAAGCCCCGGTCTTCATCCATCCACCCAGTTTTGATATTCAAAGAACAGAAAACAATAGTCCAACAGTGGTCATATAAGCAAGCAATGGAAATATGACAGGGAACATCTTCATGGAGCTGCCTGATATAAGGGAACTGAGCCTTCATTTCCTAGAAAACTCTGACTCCCATCCCGGCCTCCCTGCTGTTTCATGTCACAGCACTGACAGCAACAGCTGGCTTCCTCAGTGGCAGTAGACACTTTAAGCTTCCTTGTCCTCAGAGCAAACCTGGCATCAGATTCATGGGCAGCAGTCTGGAGCTGCCATGCTCTGTGTCCTCACAATGTTTCAGTTCCCATTGCTTTTAGGAGCTTATCCTACGAGTTTTCTGTCCCAAGCAAAGCCTTCATAGTGACGTTTGCTATTCTATATGCTGTGTGCCATGCTGACATGAGCTGCCATCACAAAATAGTACCAACTGGGCGGTGTCAACAACAACATCTATGTCCCCAAAGTCTGGAGACTGGAAGTCTCAGATCGAGGCACAGTTGATTTTGTTTCTGGTGAGAACTCCGTTCCTAGCTTGGGGACAACGCCTCCTCTCCATGTCCTCACATAGCCTCTGCCAAGGCAGAGATGGAGATTTCCATGGGCTTTCTCTTTCTACAAAGAAATCAATCCTGTTGGACCAGCTCCCTCCGCTGCTTGAGGACCACGCTGAACCTTAATTACTCATAATCTCTGTTCCCAAACAATCAATGCTGGGGCTTTGATGTATGGATTTGGGGGAGACATCATTCAGTCCACGTACTTTAGAAACTGTGTGTGTTCTTTATGGATCAAGTCAGGATAATAGTAAAGGGACCCTCATGTGTTCATTGTCATTGGGGGTTCTGAGCTTTGACATCAGCTCCCCATACACTAGTGAAACCAAGCCAGTCAGCCAGCCTGATGCTTGCAGCCGAGATGAAGCTGTGCCTATAACTTGGTAAACTCTCAAGCACATTCTGACTATATCGTATTGGTTCTTTATCCTACCTGACAGTCCTAAGAATGCTAAAATCCCTATTGCTCCCTTCAATATTTATACTTTGAATATTGTATTCCCTTTGTATTTGAGCGTGTGAGCTTTCCATTGGTAAAAGAGGCACCTGGAAGCGGGGTAAGGATACACGTACCAGCAATCCTGGAATTCAGGAAGTGGAAGCAGGAGAAGCAGGAGTTCAAAGTCATCCTCGGCTACATAGCAAGCTCAAGGCCACTCTAGACTATAGGAGACCCTGTCTCAAAAAGCAAAGCAGCAGGTAAAACCATCCAGGGAATTGCTTGGGTAGCAAACTGAGTTGGTAAACTTTCTGTCACGATGATGAAATACCCAGAGTGAACCATTTATGAAGATATAAGGTTTGTTTGGGGTCAAAGATTTGGAGATTTGGGTTGGTGATCACTTGTCCTTATTGCCCGGGTGTTATGGAGTGGCTCAGAGTGGCAGAGTAGAGTTGCTTACCGCACAAACTACAAAGTAAAGAAGAGAAGCAGGGACCTCACTTCTCTACACTCAAGGACACACATCAATGTCCTAGCCATCCTCCATAATGTCCCATCGCTCATTAACACCCATAATAACCTGAAAAAGGATGCATAAAAGAAATCCCACACTAGCTCAGAATTGAGTATAATAGAAGGTTATATTTAGGGGTAGGCTCACAGATTACAGTCCACTGCTCAAACAGAGAACAGCAACCGAATCCAGTAGAAAAGAAGGAGGCCAAAACTATGCACTTTACATCGGCATATATAGTATAAGAGGCCATGCCCAAGTGAACAGGTAACTTAAAGGCTACTGGTGGTAGGACTTCCTACATACCTCCCCTTTTGTTTAAATAAGAAATTTCTAAGTCTAATAAGAAGTTATATACAATAAGAACAAGTACCAGGTATAAAAATTAGAATTACAGCCAGCATAAACAATATCAAGAAAGAAACATGTGATAAATGTTTTAATAATTATCCTATCCTAAGGAGTTTAAGTCTTGTATTATAAATAACTTGCCCAAGTCATGAGAGGAAAGTAATTACAACTATCTAGTCTCAACTCCATCAAAGATCTGAGAAGGAAAATACTATTACTTGGGTAAACAGGAAGTGCAATCAAGCAACTTCCAAAATATGCAACAAATGACAGAGACAACTGGCTACCTGGCAATTACCCAAAGTCTCATTTGCAATGTTGGAGCAACCAACTTTGGCTAAGCCCTAGAGTAACTGGCAGATTACTTTCAGAGGCAGGAAATTTTTCAAAACTGTCTTACCCTGTCTTGGCAAGATTTGACAGTCTTTTTCCTTGTATCCTGCTGGTCCTGTCTGGACAACTTGCATTTTGTCAGTGGTTGATACATGGGCAGTTCCTTGCCCAAAGGCCAGTTTTGCCAAAAAGAAAACAAGCTCTAAGTGGAGTGTCTTTGGTGCTCAACATTCTCTCAGGAATAGATGGGTGCTGCCAGGAGCAATTGTGTCTCACGTCAACACAACACTAAGTTATTTAAATGCCATATTCTACAGCTCTTTGAAGTGGTTGAAGATTACCTATCTATGCAGAATATAATCTCTATGTATCTAAAGAACCTGATTAGTCTAACTATAAATATGACAAACAAAAATGACTATTGATCTATAATTCTTAATACCTATATAACTTAAAGGCTAAGATTTCATATTAGAATATTATACAATAAGCAACTCTGCAACAAATGAGGACAATGACCTCAAATTGTAAACAATGTATAAATATCTTTTGATCAGAGGTAAAAATATATGTTACTATATGATAAATATATCCTAAAATTGTATCAATATACCAAATGTCTTAAACAGAGGTAGAAGCATGCATGCATACAATATGAGAAAATAACTTTGCCTAGATATACAAATATGTGGACAAAAATAGGACATATTCAATATAATTTAAGCTTGTATCGATATACAAGAATTTATACCAAGTAAATTACCTATTATCCGATCCAATTTCCTCCTTTTTTCAAAGAGATCCCTGAGCCTACATAATTTCCCCAACAACCCTCAACCCTACACTAATTATAATCAACCCCTAAATGATGTCCCTAACCCTGAGGACAAACATTGTTGTGAGAAGGGACATTGTCCTCTAGGATTATTTCCAGCTGTCATGGGGGTGATGTTCATTCTATGGGATCCTATGAAAATAAAATGATTGTTAAGTTCCAAGATTACTGTCTGGTATAATTGCAAATAGTCTCTGAGTATTCAGTAAGGTGTTTCTGATGTTCCTATTT
This sequence comes from Microtus ochrogaster, assembly GCF_000317375.1. Lineage (NCBI taxonomy): Eukaryota > Metazoa > Chordata > Mammalia > Rodentia > Cricetidae > Microtus > Microtus ochrogaster. The sequence goes on from NC_022010.1 coordinate 69,282,204, forward strand.
GGAGTTCTGACCAGAACGTTGAAAAAAATGCACTATTTCACCTAACCAAGTTGAAACCATCTTGAGCAGCTGGTACCCAAAACAGGTCTTATATTAGCGCTATCAGCATCATGACGTCATATCAACCAGGTGGAGTTGTTGTTGTGGGACCCAATCTTCTTCCTGGAAACTTCAAAGATTACTGCAGGAAAATACATTGTTCATTGTGGAAAATTTAAACATTTTTAATGTAGACATATACAGACATATATGTTTAATGTAAGGTATGATAGAGAAAAAATAGGTATGAAGAAAAGAAAATTTTTTTCTAAATTCTTTCTTCTTTCTGTCCCATACCAGATGGCTCCTGACATGAGACAGAAACACTGAATTTTTATTTTAACAGTATGCTTGGATTTAGAGGACAGAGCTGTTGTCAAACTCCAAAGCCAGGTGTGTGTGTGTGTGTGTGTGTGTGTGTGTGTGTGTGTGTGTGTTTTATCACCTGTACTTACAAGTCATATTCCTTTTTCTTGATATTCCTTATTGAACAGTTATTTTTCCTTCTGTCAGCATCCAAACATCTAGGGTCTCTTGAATTTTTGGAGATGTG
>NC_022010.1:69284851-69296092 GCF_000317375.1 Microtus ochrogaster
CATGTAATGGTAAATTACAGATTTAGGAAATTTTTTATATATTATTTTCAATGGCTGACTTACAAAGTATTAGCATAGGCTGGGGCTACTGAGCATTCTCTGTGGAAGGACAGTCTCTCCTAGTATGTTTAGAATTATGATAAGTAGGCACTGTGAAGGCAAATTTTTCTCTGGCCTTTTCTTGTAAAAGTATAGTGAAAAAACAATCTTTTAAATCAATAACTATAATAGGCCAACCTTTTGGTAATAGGGAAGGTAGAGGAATTCCAGATTGTAGAGGGCCCATAGGTTGAACTGCTTTATTGACAGCTCTTAGATCTGTCACCATACTCCATTTACCAGATTTCTTTTTTAACAACAAATACAGAATTCCAAGGGCTGGTTGATTCTTCAATATGGTGAGCATCTAGCTGCTCCTGTGCCAGCTGTTCTAAAGCCTGCAGTTTGTCTTCTGATAACGGCCACTATTTAACCCATATTGGTGTATCAGTTAACTGTTTTAAAAGTAGGGCTGTTGGTACCTCTAAAGGTTTGCTTGTTGCTTTGTGTTCTTGTATAGCCTTATTGGCTGGTGACCTTTGTGTATAGTGCCTTAAAATATCCTCCCCAGAATTATGAGTTTCTGAGACTGCAGGAATGTTAATCTGGGTATTACATTGCTGCAGCAGATAATAACCCCATAAGTTCACTGCAATACTAGCCACATGCAGCCTTAGTCTTCCTCTCTGTCCTTCTAGCCCTATGCATTCAACCCATCTTGTGCTTTGTTTCACTTGAGATAGGGTTCCAATTTCTAGTAATTGAACATCTACCTCTTGAAGAGGCCAATTTGTATGACAAGATTCTGGAGTAATGATACTCACATCTGTACCCTTGCCAATCAAAACCCACATTTATATGCACTCTTAGCTTTGGTCTTTGATCATTTATAGAAGTCTTTCAGAATATATGCTTCCTATTTCCTATTGGAATTTTTTATTTATCCTCCATGTTTATTCCATCACCTAGAACAGTATGTTTTTTTTTTACAGAAGGCTCTAGATTTTTTAATTTTCCTGGTGAGACATATCCTCTAAAGTGACTGGGAATGACTGGACCATTTTTGATTTGGGGGCCTGCAAGAGACCTCCCAAAGAGTTTCCCAATAGTATAGGGTTGCCTTGTCTGTCTTTTGTTGATCTATATTCATTGGTCTAATGTTGGCCTTTGCCACATCTTCTACATATACATGAAGGCAGAGTCCTCCTATTCTTACCATTCCCAGAGGAGATATTATTCCTAGGAATCCCTTGTCTACATTCCCTTCTCAGATGTCCTATTCTACCACAATTAAAACATTTGGCATTTTGATGTCTTCTCATTCCTTTGGAAATTGCTTCTCCTACCCAAGATTCAGTACTACAGTCAAATGTCTCAATGTTCATTGTATGCAGGACCCATTCATCCATAGGTGTTGATCTAACCTTTAAGACCCAAGTATCTTTTTGCATTCTACATTGGCATTTTCAAAAGCCAGAGATCTAATAAGCACACATCTAGCTTCTGGATCTGTAGCTCCTACTTGTACAGCCTTAGTTAATCTTTGTAAAAAGTCACTAAAGGATTCTCTCTAACCCCATTTAACCCTGGTATAAGATTCAATTTTTTTCTTAGTTCTTGAATCCTGTCCCAAGCATTTAAGGCTGCTTTGTTGCCCCTAATATTGCACAGGGAAAAGATTTGTTCATCATAAAGAACTTGAGCCTGTGGGTCAACATAAGTGCCCTCACCAAGAATTTGATCTTGGGAAGTCTCAAGTCCTTTTGCTTTTCCCTATTGTTCTAAAATTTTAGCATCTTCCCTAAAATAACATTTAAACATCAACTGAGGCCAGAACTGCTAAACTAACTGAAGCCAGTCATGTGGCATCATCTTAATGCTAGAAGTCTGTCTCTGGTCCTCATTCTGCACATGTGAATCCAAGGTCTGAAGTTTTTCCTTTAAAGGTAACATCTCACCCTTGTGCGTTATTTGGATGGCATCAGATTGCCTTCCTAGAGAGAGATACTCTATCTGCTAACCTATCATAATTTTTTAACAGATTTTGATTGTCAAATCAACAGTATAAAGTCTTCAGTTAATTTCTCAGTACCCTTTGAAATAGATTCATTTTTGTCTGTCAAATTAACGTCACCCTTTTCAATAGTATTAATTTTTCAGGTAACTTTTGATTTTCGATGGCATTAATCCTGTCAGCTAGCTGTTCATTGTTAGTCTGTAAAGACTGTATCATTTCTAAAAGTGCCTCATTCTTGGCTCTGTTATCAAACCATTTTTTAAGGATATAATATGAAGAAAAAACTGAGTCCCAATATCCAATAAATGGATGTATCACAATAACCATATAAGTCTTGCAGAATACAATCCATAGTATTAGCAAAAAGGTTACTAAAATTTTCCATGGAAATACTATCTGCCATTATATAACTTTCAAGGTTATTGATTTATTAATTAAGAAAATATTTACCTGGTATGAGGTCCAATAAATTGTTTTAGGTGTAATAATCTTTATTGTCCAGTAGGCGTCATGGTTGCAGAGCCGTGACTAACGACTGTGCAACCTGGTGCCACAAACAGTCCTGAGCCGCCTAGGTTTCCCCGCCTTGGTGCTGGTTAAATACTGGGAAGTATGCTTTGCTTGACAAATTAAAAGCAATTAAATCAATTCCATACCAAAAAAACCCAAGAACTCACAGGCCCAGAGCACAAACTGGAAGCTGTGCAAGTCACCAGGCAGCAGGGAATGCAGCAGTGGGGTGGGGGGGGCGCGTGCATGCGCTTGGGAAATTTCCAAGTCGCTGCACAGGGATTCCACAAAACACCACTTAGGTAAAAGCAAGCCAAGTGGGCAGAGGTGGGAGTCTTTCTGGGCAGTGGACCTAGGTCTTTAAGCTGATCTATCCAGTGGGTGTGGAGTCTAGATCCACGTGGGCACCAGATGAAGAAGGATGCTTAAATCCCGCACTAGCTCAGAATTGAGTATAATAGAGGATTATTTGTGTAGGGGTAGACTCACAGATCACAATCCTCTGCTCAAACGGGGACAGCAACTGAATCCAGCAGCCAGAAAAGAGAGCGGATGTGCACTTTACATCGGCATTTATAGTATAAGAGGCCACGCCCAAGTGGGCAGTAACTTAAAGGCTACTGGTGGTAGGAATTCCTACAGCAATAGCCTCCCAGTGTATATTGGTACCAGGAACCAAAAAATATCACCAAATGAGCCTTTGGGAACAGCACTCCTAAAACATCATTTTGTCTGAAGGTGGCAAGAAAGTATGATCTCTGAAAGAAAATGTGATATTTAAACACTTTTTTTTTTTGGTTTTTTGAGACAGGGTTTCTCTGTAGCTTTAGAGCCTGTCCTAGAAGACATTTAAATACTTTATTTATATGTGAGTGTATGTATGCCTTCGTGAATGTGTTGGTGCCATATGAGTACAGTGCCCACAGAGGCCAGAAGAGGTACCCTGGGACGGGAGTTACAGACACTTGTGAGCCACCATATGGGTGCTGGGAACTGAATCCCGGTCCTTAGCAAGCTCTCTTACTGTTGAGTCACTGCTCCAACATTTAATTAGGTCACCTGATGGGTTCAAATGGGGCTTGTGTGATTGGTTCATCTCCTCCTGATGCTAAAACAGAGCTTACGCCAACAATGGTCCCACTTTTCTTTAACGCTAAGAGCAAAGATGGAGAATAATGGTGTCTCAGGTCGCTAACGAGGCTGCACAAGAGCTTGCCTACACAGCTCTTGGTGGCTGTTTACAGTCCAAAGGAAGACTTGTACAAAATGTCACCACTCTTAGTACCTGTTTAAGAGTGAGCCTTACCTTCCCGACCCAACCCTTCTACTCTAACTTTAACTAGGTAGCCAGTTATTTGAGGCAAGTGACTTTAGAATTTAGCAAAATCGGTGGAGTTTTCCCTCAGCAATTTTTGGATCTCAGTAGGAAACCTTTGCTTTTTAGAGAATATTAAACTGCCACTGCTCTACAGTAGGTCTACTTATCCGTGGGTTTTCCTCCTGTGGCCTCAGCTGCCCATGGTCCAGTGAAACTCAAATACTCAACAAATCAAAAAAAAATGTTTAAAAAAAATAACCCCTAAGTTTTTAATTAGATGACCTTTGTAGAGGTATGATCTGATCTCTCTCTTTTAGAAATCTGAATGATCCTTTGCCTGTCAGTCCCAAAGCCATCTCAGTTGTCAGACCTCCCACTGTGGTGTGCACACTTGCTAACAATGGCCCCAAGCACAAGTGTAGCTGTGGTAACAATTCTAACAGAATGCTGTCTTATTTGCTACATTTTATTACTGGTCACTGTTATTAAGCTCTTACTTGCATAATTATAAACTAAATAAAATAATATAAGATTTAGTATTACGTGTGGTTCAAGCATCCTTGGAGTGTTTTAGACACTCCAGTCTCCTGAGGATCGGAACTATGGTTCATCTCTTTGAAAGATAATTTTAAGTGTTTTCCCATCTTCTTGATCCACTGAATGGAGAGAGTCTAAATTTACTCAGGAGAAGCTGTTGAGCACTGCACCAAGGTCATGTCAGGACCAGAGGATTGCAGTTTCCAACCTCCACACTACTCAGATTGGTCCTCACACGTCCGTCATTTTCCAGAATCTTCTGACCACCTGGGCTTGGGATGAGTGCTATTCTTGAAACTGTAGCTGTGGTTCTGAGGAGCATGAAGAGCCAGAGGTTACACTGATGGCTTAGTCTGCATTCAGCCAACAAGAGTAAACATGGCTCACACCCTTAATGTTGCTCTTTGAAACCACTCTAAGAGGGAAACTGTATTTATTGTTCAGAAGCGGAGAGCCAGTTGAAATACAGTGTGAGATTGACTATGGGAATCGCCCAATGCTTTCTAACCATTATCAAATCCAACCACAGCAAACCCAAGTGACTTCTCAGTCACTTGGAACGTCAGGACCTTCCTATAATCAATAAGCTGAAGTTAGAGAAATGTTTCTAATTATACTATCAAGAATACCAATGAAGGTGTGTCACCCAGAGAAGAAGACCATAGCTGAAGCACATAGAATGAATGAATGAATGAATGAATGAATGAATGAATAAATCCACCACTGCTTAATTGATGGGGCACTGGGGTCCATGATGCTTTAATTCAGTGCTTCTCAACCTTCCTAATGATGAGATCCTTTAATACAGTCCCTCATGGTGTGGTGACCTCCAACTATAAAGTTTTTGTTGCTATTTCATAACTGTAATTTTGCTACTCTTTTGAATCACAATGCAAATATCTGTGTTTTCTGATGTCTTAGGTAATCCCCTTGAGAGGGTTGTTTGACCCCCAAAGGGGTCGTGACCCACAGGTTGAGAATCACTGCTTTAATATTTGTGCTGGTTACTTCACCAATACCACCCCTGCCGAGTGGCTTCCAGCTACATCCCACTACACCCCATTGGCATTATTGGGGTTCAACTTATGCCAAAAAACCTGAGCAAAGTTGAAGCAGAGACTAACCGCCAAGCAGGAGGCTCACACTGTCCCTGGGGCTTGTCCAAGCCAGAGGCTAAATGATGAATCAGAGCAGAACAGGACGCCTGAGGGAGTGTTTCAGAAGTCATTTCCTGTGATGCTCCATCCCTGCATGTCCACACTTCCCACCTCCCCAGGAGCTCCCAGGGGCCATGCAGGCTTCAGAAAGCAGGCTTTAGGACAACCAAACTCACCACCCACATTGGCCTTGCATCATCTTAACACTAAGACTAAAGTGTGATTTGGGGCCATCACAGCCACTGGTGGGGACATCTCTCTCCTCCATCACAGTCCCCATGGTGGGGGACATCTCTCTCTTCAAGCCAGTAAACAAAGCCCTTGTAGACACCCTCAAAGGTCTGTCATATACCCAGTGGAGGCTGAGAGTCTCAGGGAACTGCCTCTGATCCATAGCTAGCCAGTGCCCCCCTCCATGGGAGCCCTCTAGTCTGGCAAACCTGCACTATTGGTACCACACACACAATCCCCCATCTCTATCATCCTCCTTAAAAGTGCCACCTTAAGCTTCCTTGGCTACAATAGAAAAGTAAGTCGCATCCAGGGATACATCCATCACCTTGGTCGATTTCTGCTTGCGTCCGTTCTCCTATTTGGAAAAGTAACTGCTCTGTGAAGTTTCGCTCACATCCCTAACTTGAAGAGTTGTGGGTTTACCAGGCCAGTGACACTGTAGACTGTCTAGACTTCAGGAAGACCCTTCAGGCCTCTGGCAAGTTCAAACATCTCACAGTTTCCTGAGGCAAGTTCCCTTTGCCCTAGCACAGCCCACTACAGACAACTACTAACGACAGGTTCTCACACCACATGACACTCATTCACTTCCGTGCAAACTGGCATTCCAAGGAGGTCTTATGACTACCGACAACTACTAAGGACAGGCGCTCACCCCACATGACACTCGTTCACTTCCATGAAAACTGGCATTCCAAGGAGGTCTTGTGACTACAGACAACTACTAACGACAGGCTCTCACCCCACACGACTCTCGTTCACTTCCATGCAAACAGGCATTCCGTAGAGGTCTTATGAAGAAGGCCATCCCTGAGCTTTTCCAGGCTAAACACAGATCAGAGCAGTCTGCCTAGGTCACCATGTCCACATTTGGCAATTCAAGCAACCACGGATGGAAAATAGAAAAGAAATGGATCAGAGCTGAACATACACAGACCTTTTGTCATTCCCTAAGCAATACCATATAACTGTTTACACAGGATTTACCTTGCATTAGCTATTATAAGTAATCTATAATATACGTATACAGGAATAAATGCATCACTTATGTGAAAATACTCTACCAATTTATAGAAGGGCTTGTGCATATATAGACTTTGGTACCCTCAAGAGGACCAGGACTAGTCAGTCACCTGTGGATAGCAATGGACTTTGACCGCTATCAAGTTCATGTAGACTAGGAAAATGAAATGGAAAGAAAAGGGGGGGACATTTTCGTATGCTGAATAGTTCATAATGGCAACACAGAATCACAGTAGTGGATGATTTACCATATGTGTGGATATTTCAAAATAATTATATCATGCATTGATGAAATTTAATTAGAAACCCACCATCCTACACCAGAAAGAAAAGGACTCTTATTGAGATAGTATCTAGTAGGTTGTAGTGTAATGTCTTCTACTTTCTAAAATGACTAATTAATTACTTAAGGAGTCTCTTAGGGGTTCAGCTGTAAGGGTCATTGGTGAAGAATCTGTGACATTGAGCTTCTGGAGTCTGAGAGTCACTATGTGACCCCTGAGAGCTCAGTCAGCCCTGCTGGTGGAGAACTGCCATGAGCTTTCCAGATATGAAGAAATGGGTGAGCTATACAGGGTCTTTATTTTCCTTTCCCTCCTTCAGTGGGTTCTACTGTGTGGGCATGCGTGCAGATGCCAAAGATACTCAAGTCATTGTCAGGTTCATCGTGTAAAGAAGGAGGCAGAGGAAGGAAGAGGAGAAGGAGAAAGAAAGAAACGATAAAGAGGCAGAAGGAGGAGAAGAGGTGTTAAGAGAACCAGTGATTCTTAGGACATTGAGTAGTTTGTGATGACATCATAAAGAATCATAGCAGAAAATAATTTATCATATATGTAGATACTATAAAATAGTTGTGCCATGCATTGATTAAACCATGCCAGAAAGTCTGGATTCCAGACAGACATCTTTATGGACAGACAGATCTTATTAGTGAATAATCAGGTTCTTTACTGACTCCTGTACCCACATTCCTGACCCTACGCCATCAGAGATCAAGATCACAGACCAGCCTGGCCAGCAGTGGCCATGTCCACAGTGCAGTGTGCTGGAAATGAATGGTGAGATTGCTACCCAGGACCCTCACATCACGGTCTTGATCCCTTGCTTGTTAGTGGTATCGCTTAAAGTCATCTGATTTTCCGGGACCTCAGACCCTATATCTGATGTGATATCTGCTCAGCTTGGCCTCAGGATTCTCAAATGAAGTGAAATAAAAAAAAATGCTAGCTTGGAATCTGAAATGAATTAGACAATTAAAAGGGATAGGCTGCATTTTAAATACTGGCTCATCTCAAGCACTCAGAGTTCCCACTCACCACTGAAACGGCAGATGGTCCAAACATCTAAAGATGTTTGGATCTTAGCAAAAGTGGTTATCCTCCTTATTAGCAGGGAGCCCTCCTAGAGGTACCTGTGGTAAGAAGAGCTTCGAGCCACATGTAAAATTCAAAGATGTTACAATTCTTGAGCTCTGAAATTACCCCCATAAGAGGAAAAAGGGAAGAAACAGACACACCTGTCTGCCAACTAACCCCAAGATTGAAAGGTCCCTGTGTCTTGCTCATGTATTTTATACCTAAAAGAAGACAGGCCAAAGGAACACCCCTCATTTTAGGGACAAGGCCCAGGGAACAATCCATCACCTAGAAAGAACTGTATGTCACAATAGGACAAAGAAACTTTTTAACAACTGGGCCCTTGGTCCACGACTTTATCCATCAAAGATCTGTGATTAAAAACCCCCAAAGTGAGATGACAAATGTAATCACAAAAGCTGCAATGCTGCAAGGATTTGGAGATGGCTCAGTCTGCGTTACATGCAGAAAAATGGGAGTTCAATTCCAAGGACATGTTTTTTTAAAAGTCAGGCAGAGTGGTGCACACTTGGAATCTCAGTGCTGGGGATATAGAAATGGGAGGATCCCTGGGACTTCCTAACCAGCCAGGCCAGGCTCCTTGGTGAGTTCCAAGCCAGTGAGATACTCTGTCTCAAAGGAAAGGTGTGTGGTACCTGAGGAATGACTCCCAAGATTGTCCTCTGACCCCCACATGTAAACAGAGTGAGAGAGATACTGTCAGCCAGGTATGGTGATGCATGGGTGTTGTGGGAACTCCTTCAGCCAATAGTCTACTAAGATACTGGCCCACTTTGGGCATAGTCTCATATACTATAAATGCAGGTGAAAAGATTGTGCAGCTCGACCACTGACAAAATGAACAGTGTCCAGACTGGACAAGCAGGATACAAGCAAAAAGACTGCCAAACCTTGCCTAGACAGGGTAAGATGGTTTTTCAAATTTCCCTGCCTCTGAAATGTTCTGTCAGATACTCTAGGCCTTAGCCAAAGTTGGTTTCCCCAACTTTGCCAATGAGACTTTGGGTGATTGCCAGGTAGCCAGTTGTCTCGGTCATCTACTGCACCTTTTGGAAGTTGCCTGATTGCACTTCCTGTTTACTCACGTAATACTATTTCCCTTCTCAGGTCTTTGTTGGAGTTGAAGACCAGGTAATCATAGTTACTTTCCTCTCAAGACTTAGCCAAGCCATTTTTAATACAAGACTTAGATTCCTTAGGATAGGATCACTATTGAAATATTTAGTGTATGTTTCTTGTTTGATGTTGCTCATGCTGGTTGTAATTCTAGTTTTTATGTTTTTGCCTCTTCTTTTCCCTGGACAAGACTTGATATTTGTTTTTATTGTATATAGTTTTGTATTAGGTTTACAATTCTCTTATTTAGACAAAAGGGGAAGGTGCTATGGGAACTCCTTTAGCCAACAGCCTTTAAGATACCGGCCCACTTTGGACATGGTTGCATGTACTATATAAGCAGACAAAAGCAGGTGTGGCCCTCTTGGCTGCTGGATTCAGTTCCAGTTCCCAGCACACACAGAGGACTGCAGGTTGCTACCCTCACTGTGAGTTTATCCCCAAATAAATAAACCTTTGATATACACCACTCCGGGCTATTGTGGACCTCTTTGCTACGTCAACACATGCATGCAATCATAACACTGCAAGGAGAAGGAAGAACGATCAGGACTGCCTGGGCTTCATGGGACAGTCCCCTCCCCAAGAGGAAATTCACTGTCAATGCATTAGAGATCACGCACTATCGCATCAGACTGGTAAGAGGGTAGGCAAAGCCTACATCCTCCAACAAGAAGCAACAAATATAGAAGAGGGGATTTTGCATTGAGAATGGCAAGAAGCACTTCCAAAGAGTGAGTGAGAAAGCCAGAGTTGTAAGCCAAAGGGGAAAACTCAAATGGGTAACTGTCTGGAACCATCAGTGAGAGACCAGCATCCCTGTCCCATTTCCAATCTCCTGCAGCCTTATCTGGACTGCGTACAAAGCAATAGTTGCGGTTTCCACCCAATGGTACCAGGACTCGAAGATAAGCTCATTCTGCCTGCATCATCTGCAAATCTGCTTGATAAAAAGGAGTATTTGCCATCCGTGCAAGGCAGCTGGCTTCTTTGGGGATGTGTGTACCTATTCAGAATCTCCTCTGTCATCAGGAACATCCATCCTGGGAACAGACCCAACTACATGGCTAAGATATTAGCTAAAGCACAGCCGCTTCTCTTTCCTCCCCTCATCAGGGATTCTTCCTCCCAGCCCAGGCACTCCACGTTATGAAGCCCCTGGACTACTGTTCTAACCTAAGTCAGCTCTGGGAACAACTGTCAGGGCCTGAAGCCATTGTCCCAATGCTAGGAGTAGCCAGTTCTCAGTCCTAGGGGTCTTTGCAGGCTGCTGGGTGCATGCTGGCAGTCATGGTCGTGAGGTAGAAGGCTGGAGCAGGGAAGAGAGGGGCTCCTGAGTCTGAGGAGGGAGTCCTGTGAGCAGCTAACATCTGTGCGTTCTGCTCAGGTCCCCACTTCTCTTGGAAACAATCCCTGGCATTCCTAGGAGTTCCTCTGTGCCTCAGGGACGAGCTGCTGCTCCCCCCCCCCTCAGGGAGATATCCAGGGTTTATATTCAAGTGCATCTCTTCCCTCGTCAAATCCCTGTCCTTGAACCTGGGGAACTAGCTGAGTCCCTGAGCTACACGCTGGTAGACTAGAGGTGTGTCCTGCTTAGCACCTCCCTGGGAGTGAACACGTGGGGTCACAGGTCAAAAGAGCACATTCAAAGTCACGGGAGTCCTTCTATCTCCAGCAAAGCACCCCACTCTCACCAGGATGGTCCCTCTTCATTTGTCTCCATCTGAAGCTCCCAGCTTTCCTAATCACTGTGCTCAACTAAGCATGAAAGGGCATGTGAGATGCCCCAAAGCAAAGCCCGTGCTGGCGAGCAGGTCAACTGCTTTATTCCCATCCTTTTACTTTTAACTCTGACATTTTTATACAAAAGTCATACTTTCACATGACACCCTGTTCTAATAGCACACACGAATA
>NC_022010.1:69296404-69301539 GCF_000317375.1 Microtus ochrogaster
TCATCAGAAATGCTCTTTTCTTGTTCTAACATGCATAATATGCATCAATGCATATTCATGCATTTTCTACACAGGAGCATGCATCTGCCCTCAGTTAATTGCTTCAAAACATTGCATGTGCAGTAGAGTTTTATTAACACACTGACGAGATATTTTTAGTTTTAGTTTTCAGAATGAAATAGAGGTGACGTGTTTTTATTAGTCAGCTTATAAGATAATGGGTTTATTATGGCACTTTCGATAAATTTTTAAAGTATTTTTTAATTTTATGTATATGCATGTGTACCACATGTGCCATTGCCAGCAGAGGCCAGAGGAAAGCAGCAAACCCCCAGAATTAGAGTTACAGGCTATTGTGAGCCACCATGTGGGTGCTGAGCCATCTCTCTGGTCCCTCACCATGACATTTGCACACACATGCATGCATGCACGCACACACACACATTTTCTCATATTTCCTCCCCCTTGCCATCCCTCGCCCCCTTCCTCCTCCTCTCACTGATGCTTCTGCCCCCTCATGTAACCTCCACCTTCTGCTGGAATATGTACACACAAATACTTGTGTGTGCACAGACACACTCTATCCTGCACGTCAGGGAAAATGAAGCACGTGTCCTTCCTGCCCATCGTCATCTCCTGTTTCCCCCCATCCTCCCTCGCTCCCTCATGCACCTCTGATTTTCTATGACACATACATGTGACCATGTAGAGTCTACATATGAGAGAAAGCTCTGGATGCAGGCTGTCAGTCTCTGCAGTTGGCCTAGGGAGACAGGGTGAAGTTACTTACCCCTATACCCGTGCACCCCTAACTAAGCCTCTCACCCTCATAACTCCTCAGCGTCTGCGCCCGTCCCTCCACGCACCTTGCAACTCTTGCCCCTGGCTGTCTCCAGCCTCTCTGGCTTCCAGAACAGCTTAGACAGTAGACAAGCTCCTAACATGGCACCTGGCCACAGCCTTAGGGGACACCAGCAGTGACAGAACAGACCTCCTTCCCCGTCAAGGAGTCCCGACCTCACCTACCCTCCAACTGGATCTTACTTAGCAAGTGCCCCAAAGACCTGTGGTCATATCCTGTGGGTAGGACGGCCAGTCTGCCTTCACCAGGGGACACCTTGCTGACCATTTAAACGAAGCTTCTGACTCCCGTCCCCGCCCCCACCAGGGAGCCACGGGCTGCCCCGCCTTTCCCCTGTATCACTTCTTTCCTTCTGACCCCGTCCCTGGTCCCCGGCGGCGTTCTTCCCATCGCTTTGCTGTCCTTCTCTTCTCCTCGTTCAGGTCTCACCAACCATCCCAGGCCCGCTTCCTGGATGTGGACGCAAAACACTGCTCCGCCTGGCGGGTAGGCTAGCGAGCTGCCTTTTTGTTCGGTAGCAACACTGCAAAGAGCCTCTTCAGCTTTCTCAGGGTAGGCTCTTAGGAGATCCGTGGGATTATAAAGGGCCTGCGTGTACTGCTTTGGAACATTTCTGAGTTACACGGCATCGCGACAGTTTACAGTCTTTCTCCAGAGGCAAGCACAGCCGCTGTCTTCGCAAATGAACAGCACATCCATCTTTGCCAATAAGACAAGGCTGGGTATCATTTGTATTTCTCGGGGTGTAATTGGGAATATATTGATGTATGTCTTTTGCTGCTGTTTGCATGTTTTTCTTGGGGATTTTTATCTCATCTAATTGACACGCTATAAAGCCAATCAGCCCCCTGCCAGTTGCGCGTTCCGCAAACATCTTTCATAGTCTGTCCTTTGCCTCACAGGTTTCTTTATTAATTGATTCTTTTTTAGTTTTCATATCTTTTGACTATAGAAAATTTTCTTTTATGGGGTTAATTTTATTGATATCTGTTTTCATGTGCTCACCTTTTATGAAACAAGCAGACAGCCTCCCATATTCCTCCTAACTCATTAGCGCAGGATGACTGTCCTGTTTCCTTACAGTGCTTTTACTGGGGTGTGCGTGTGTGTGTGCATGTGTGTGCATGCATGTATGTGTGCGTGCGTGTATGTATGCCACATGTGTGTATGCAAGTATGGACGCCATGTGTGTGCATCCATATGTGTGCGTGTGTATGTGTGTGTGTGAATGCATGTGTGTGCATGTGTGTGCGTGCATGTGTGTGTGTGTTGTTTGGGTGTTTGTTTCCTGTTTTGCTTTGTTTGGTTTTGGTTTTTTCTGGCTGTGAGTTTTGATCCAGCTGGCTGAGCAAAGCAACCAGCACTTTTCCTGAGTGACTGGCCAGTTGTCCTAGCATGTTCACTAAGACGATTCCGCTCCCTTCAGAGTGGCCATCACCTTTGTGCTTCTTCCTTCCACCTGACCCTCTTCTGCCAGAGAAAAAGTCAAATAACCCTACTGCTTAGGCTGCACTGAGTGCGTCAAGTGTGAGCCTCAGCTCCCAACAGCCACCCATGCCTACATAACAGCTCATAGCTGCTATTGCCAACATACACCCTCCCAACTCCCAAGACCTAAAAATGGGACACTGCTTGGAAACAGAATCACTGAAATGTGATTAGTTAAGATGAAGACATTCCCCAGAGTCACTAATCTCCGGTGTCTGGTGTCCTCATGAAAAGGGGTCATTTAGACACAAACACGCATGCGGGAGGAAACCACATGAAAGTGAAGACAGAGACAAGGCTATAACGCCACGCCCAAGATCACCCAGGAGGGAGGCATGCCTCAGACCTCCCCACAGCGGAGCGGCAAGACCACGGCATTGCCGTCATTTAAGCTGCTCACTCCATTTGTGGACTTTTCTATGGCAAACCCAAGAGATCAACACAGCATTTCATTATAGCAACTCCCCTGCCGTGCATGGCTTTGCTTTCCCTGGTTTGGGTAACAGTCAACCACATTCTAAGAATACTAAATGGAATATTGTATAAATAAACAATTCCTAAGTTTAAACTGCATGCCATTTTGAGTAGCACGACAAAACCTTCTGCCATTCTACTTACAATCATCTCTCTGTCCAAAGCATCCATGCCACATGGACCACTCACCCACGGGGCAGCTATTGGTGATCAGACCAAATGTCAAAGTACCACAGTGCTTATGTCCCAATCACCCTTAATGACAGAATAGCGATGGTGCCAAGGCCAAGGCCTAGGCTGAGTTGGTAGGATCTGCCCACCACTCACGAGGCTCTGGGTTCAGTTCCCAGCACCACAGACACCATGCGTGGTGGCACACTCCTGTAACCTCAGCACTTGGATGGTAGAAGCCGCCGTTTAAGAAGGTTGCTCACGGTGCACCCATAGCCAAAGCAAAGAGAAGCAAACACCTTTGTTTGTCTGCTTTCAGCTGGCTTTCTTCACTCTTACCCAGTCCAAAGCCCGAGAAATGGCACCACCATCCATCTGCAGAGAGCACACTCAACCTCCTGAGACAGAAAATCCCTCACTGAGAGTCTTTCCCCAGGTGATTCTAGGATGTACAAGGTTAGCCATAAAAACTAACTGTACAGAGGTTTTATTTTAAAAAGTGTGTGTTCAGGGTACTCAGACGTGTGGTGAGTTAGTATTAATCTCACAGTGTGCTAAATTTTACAAGTTAAGCAGTATGGTTGGTGTGTGTGACTCAGTATCTACGTGTGACCCATCCTCACTCCCTGCAGGACACTCACGTATTCTGAAGCCTCGTCTTTTGCTGTTGGGGTCACAGCACACATTCCTCCTCTGTGTCCTCCCTTCCTGTCAGGAAACCTCACTCCTGGCCTCATGCTCACCCCAGCTCAGCAGGCACTGCGGGCAGCCAGCTCCTCACAGGCTGCAAAAGCCACCCTCCGCCCCCTCCACTCTGGTCATTGTGCCTTCTCTGAGACACAACAGAAAGGGCCCTGGCCCAAGCTCCAGACCATCAGCCCAGTGCTAGACAGCGTCCCACTGGAACCTATGGCTTCCTCTACTTCCTCTGAACCACCTAGATCCTGTCTACCTGTCTTTCCTTTCCTCCCTTGTCTGTACTGAGCAAAGACCACTGAGAAGTATGAGAGCTGAAGGGTTCCCGGCTTCCCACAGCCCTCGCTGTACACAGAATGTCCCTCCCAGTGACGCTCAGGGCCCTCCGCCCCTGCTGGCCAGTGGTCATCCTCAGGCCGTTAGGACGGGCTGCCCTCTCCAAGCTGTCATCAACCGAGCCCTATCCTCCACGCATTTAGCAGGAACTCAATCTCTTTCCTGCTGCCCTGTCTTGGCCTGAGATTTATGGAGTGTTGGCTGTGTTCTGAGTGTTGTTCATGCATTGATTCACAAAATCCTTGCAGCTCCTCTAGGATATAGGCTTCACCTCTAGCACCCCAGACAGGTAAGGACACAGAAGCGCAGGAGACCTAATTATCTTGCCCAAGGGCACATACCACATCATCAATCTGCTGCCCCAAAAACCTGGTGGCTGAAAGCAGCCAATGTGGTCGTGTCCCTTCATCCATCACAACCCAAGAGCTGTTGGGCTGAGTCGCTGTGGCTCTGGAGGCTTGGCCAGCTTGGAGGATCTATGCTGGGCTAGCTCTCTCCCTAGCTATTGGTTGGAGGTCTCAGCCTCTCTATAAAAGCTGTTGAGTGCCCCATTCCCCACCACCCCCACACACCCCCACCCCACACACCCCACTCCCCACCCCCCCACACACCCCCAACATGCCAGCTAATGCTTCCCAAAGCAGGAAGTGCAAATGACTACTAGGAAAAGCAGCAATGCCTTTTCCAACCTAGTCTCTGAACCTGCACACCACCCCTCCACTTCACTAGAGTGAATGCCAAGTCCAGCCCACACAAGGAGAGGAGGGCTAGGCTCTGCCTCTTCACCACAGAGCACTGGAAAACTGGGGGACACATTTTCATCACCCTCAGCATATAAGTAGTGGGATGTGGCCTGCTCAGCCTGACTCCAGGGCTAACTCCTCACCGTCATGGGAGGCACCCCTGAATTCACTGAGTAGTGTGCTCTGACGGCGCATGCACACAGCTATAGACCTTAGGCAGCCGTCTTCTGCCTTCTAGGTTCTTTCCCCAGAGCTGCAAGCCAGACACTGTGGTCTGCCATGGAGTCTCCTGGGGGTGTTTCTTAGGAATTGTGCAACAGGCCTAATGCCCACGGTCTCCAAACCTACCAGAGAAATTTTTTTTT
>NC_022010.1:69302370-69306126 GCF_000317375.1 Microtus ochrogaster
GTGCCTGTCCTGGAACTAGCTCTGTAGACCAGGCTGGTCTCGAACTCACAGAGATCCACCTGCCTCTGCCTCCTGAGTGCTGGGGTTAAAGGCGTGCGCCACCATCGCCCGGCCCTCGTCCCTAGGATTTCATATACAACAACCAAATTAGTCAATAATTTGCACTCGTTCTACCCTCCACTGGAGAGATATGTCTGGGTAATACTTCTGTGAGCCAAAAAGCAGGCACTGTAAGTGTTTCCTGTGGATGGATGGATGGATGGATGGATGGATGGATGGATGGATGGATGGGCAGATGGATGGATGGATAGATTGGTCGGTGGATGGATGGATGGGCAGATGGATGGATGGATGGGCAGATGGATGGATGGATGGGCAGATGGATGGATGGATAGATTGGTCGGTGGATGGATGGATGGGCAGATGGATGGATGGATGGGCAGATCGATGGATAGTGGGATGGGATGGATGGATGGATGGATGGATGGATGGATGGATGGATGGATGGATAGTGGGATGGATGGATGGATGGATGGTGGGATGGATGGATTGGTCGGTGGATGGATGGACAGGCAGATGGATGGATGGATGGATGGATGGAT
Source organism: Microtus ochrogaster (assembly GCF_000317375.1). NCBI lineage: Eukaryota > Metazoa > Chordata > Mammalia > Rodentia > Cricetidae > Microtus > Microtus ochrogaster. The sequence continues at coordinate 69,302,973 of NC_022010.1, forward strand.
GGATGGATGGATGGATGGATGGACGGACGGACGGACGGACGGACGGACGGATGGGCAGATCAATGAATAGTGGGATGGATGGATAGATGGATAGGCAGATGGATGGATGGATGGATGGATGGATGGATGGATGGATGGATGGATGGATGGATGGATTGGTGGGTGGACAGACAGATGGGCAGATGGATGGATGGTGAGTGCATGAACAGTTTGATGAGTAGGTTGGTGATGAGTGGGTGGGGCAGATGGATGGATCAATAGATAGTTGCATGGACACACTGATGTATGAACAGATGGGTGCATACACGTATCAGCACGTAGAAAAACAAGAAGACAAAGGGAGAGGTTCTAATCTCATGGACCATGCAGGAATCAAGTAAAATTACTACTAGCTATACAGCCTGGAGCCATTTACCAAGGAAAATGCTACAGAAAACAGCTGATCAGGATAAACTCATATGAGAGAAAAGGTCTAAAATTCAAATTCAGAGGCAAAGAGGAAGAGAAAGGATGGGGGTGGGAGGGGGAGAGGAAAAGGCAAATAAAAGAATACTTTACAATTCCCAGAGTTTTGTCCTTTCAAGTCGAGTAAGGCTATTTGGGGTTGTTTCCTTGTTTTTTCTCTAAAGAATTGAAACCAGTCCTTTTACCCAGATTGCCTCTGAGTGGGAGGCAGGGAATACCTGTCCATGCCTATCACACCCAGATTACGCTGTCACCATGGAAAAGCCATTAGCTCAGGGCTGTTTACAGCGTCCTCCCCCATTCTAGCCAGCACACTGCAGCAGCTGCCTGGAGCTTCTCCTGAGCCACTGGGGGCCCAGTCTGCAGCCAGAGGCAACAGCCTGCCATCCACTGCTGGGTGGGGGGAACAGTGGGCACTATAGCATGCCTGGATTTGGAGGAAGCAATCCGAGCAACGAGCAGCTTCTGCCCTGGTCAGTTTGATTGCTGAGTACTGCATCAGCCTGGCTGGGAGCCCTGTCCCTACAGTCATCGGGGACCAGGGCTGCAGTCACGGCTAACGAGGTCTCAGACCTTCGCACTGAAGACAGAGGTTGGGAAGCTACGGGGCGTGCAGCTTTCTCTCCTGCCCTGGAGCTAGCACTAATGATATCAGGGCTTCACCGTCCTCATTACAGGGGCACCCTCTATATGCCAGTGTCCTTGCAGGTCCCTGACTTCTGTCCTCCAAACTCAGTAATGTCCCCCACCCCTGGGTTGTGGCCATCAAAAATGTTCTAAGTGAGTGATCACCCCCTACCTAGAATGCCTGTGTGACCTGAATGTCACCCCCTTTCTCACCCCTGGTTCTTCTGCAACACTGAAAAGGGACCTGGGGTTCTTGCTAGGCAAGGGTTCGGCCTTGAGCTTGTCAGCCCGTCTCCCAGGTCTTGTTCACCTGCAACCCTTTCAACATGCTGGCCCTGGGCACTGTTTAAAGGTGAATAAAGTCTATCGTGCATATAACATTTATGCCAAGGTACCAGCATCCGTACACACAGCAAACCCGGCTTCTGGGCACCCCATACACCCACACACACCCTCCTGGATTCCCTGCGGCACCTCACAGTGTTTTAGGATTCTCCACAGATTTTCACACTTCATGCAGCGATATTTCTCGGCTGCAGAGTTCAGTGGTGAGCAAAGTGTAGGGCTTCCCGCATTAGCTCAGCACCCACTTTGCCTAGCATTTGTTCCTTGTGATGCCAGAACCTTCTGGAAGGGTGGGCTCCTGTGCTTTCTCTCAGTCAGTCTCGGCCCAGAGGTCACTGTCCATGACTACAGACCCCAAGTGGCCCTCCACAGCAATTCTGCAGCCATGCAGAGCCCAAGTCACATGTGAATCTGGCTGAAACGCTAGTCCTGACTCAACCAATCAAGACTCTACATTTCTAGCAAGCTGGCAGGAGCCCTCAGGGTAGCAGCACAACCTGACCTCCTGTGAGGAAGACAGTGCCAAGCCATAACTAGAAACTTTATCAGCAAGTTTCTACAATGCCTCTGAAGACATAGGCATGAAGATAGCTGTTCACCTTATAGATGGCTCTAGAAATATAAATTTGGGAATCAGAGTAACCGACAAACCTCCAGTCCTTTGAGGGAGAAAAAGTCATGGAGGAGGGAGCTTGTTGTTTGGTGCTCCCTGCAGAAGATTCCGAAGGTCTCTAGGGACAATCTTCGGAGTTCAGCTCCTTAGGAGCTCCGGACTTCTGCAATTAAATAATTCTGTCCAAGCAAGGCAGAATTGGCTGCATCCAGGGACTGGGGTGTCAGCACACCCCTGGAGCCAAAGGCACTACAACCGCCCCTCCAAGAGGTGCAGCCCCGCCCCCCAGGAGCAAAGACACAACCAGCAGTCCCTGGCTTTCCAATTCTCCCAGCAGCGTTAGCCAGGCAGCAACCTCGAGCTTAAGACCAGAGACAAAAGATACGCAGGCGCCAGCACCACCTGGCGGCACAGCGTCCACACAGCCGGCCCTGTGATGGAACAGATCGCTTGACATCGCAGGCAGGTCCCTCATAGAACAGGCCTAACAGTCCCTCTCTGCTGGGTTAAATTTGCACGGTAAGCAGGTCTCTGAAATGTAGCCACCACCTACAAAACTCCAGATGCAAGGGAAGGCTGGGTTTTCAGTGACCTGTAGTTCAAAGTGAGCAACAAGCCTGCCAACAGACGCTGGGATACAATTAAAAATTATAGTCCACTCGCAGCTCCAGGCCCCAGACAAGGGGGCACTTAGGGAGATGTACAAAAGAGGAGTGTCCAGAAGAATCTGCAGCTAAGAGCACTTGTCGCTCTTTCAAAGGACCAGGAGTTCGGTTCCCAGCACTCACAGTGAGCAGTGCACAAACGCGTGGAATCCCAGCTTCAGGGAGTGTGACTCCTCCCTCCGCTTACACACACACACACACACACACACGCAGATGTGCACACACCACATGCATAGAGACACATAGAGAGATACCACATGCACCCATGCACACACAAGCAATAACTGGCATTGGGTAGTTTCAGAGTGACAAAGTAATGCTAAGGACACCACAGGCATTGCCTCCATGCAAATGCACACATATATACACACACAACAAGCACACATGTGCACTCACACACAATTTAAAGAAAGGAGAGAGAGGAGGAGGAGGAGGAGAA
>NC_022010.1:69306261-69321705 GCF_000317375.1 Microtus ochrogaster
GAGAGAGATCATGTGGGCAAAGCAACAACCAGCAGGGTTTCAAAACCTGAGTCTACCAGAAAGTCTGGAGGACAGGGCAAGATGGGAAGCGCTCTGGGAAGAGCACCCCTCGCCTCCCCTTAGCCACCCTGAAACTTGTAGGCAGAGACTGCTCGTTCGTGTCCCGGACTTCCCACATCAGAAACTGTCCAAACGCTCGCATCAATTTCCTGCCCTATGTACCGCACAGTGTTTTAGGACATAGTCATCCAGTGGGCAGCACGGGAAGGCTGAGCAGGAAGCGCACAGGGGCACCAGGTCATTAGCTCCACACTGGGGGGGGGGGGGACTAGAAGTTCTCCATAAGGACCTGGCTATTGCCCTGAGACCGTCACTGTAAGGGTATCCAAAAGGGATTTTGCACATAGTCTGTGCCTGGCTGGCCAGCATCCTGGTTTGTGGGGACTCGGGGGTTTCTGGGATTTGGGATGCTCAGGGCCAAGCTTGGAGTTGAGGGCACCACATGACCAGGGCAACCATGACAGCCTTTTTTGAGGGTCACTTTTTGAGTGGGTGGGACGAGAGGCAGATGAAAGTCATTCCAGAAACCCCCCCCCCTCAGGTCTTACCTGGGGTGTATCACAGATGGTGACAGGATCTTCCTAGTGGCAGACCCAAACTCACCTGCCCCTACTGTCCCAGTAACCTCCAGTCAGAGGGAAAGAGACTGCATTGTGGGGGCACCACAAACACAAGTCACACGGTGAACGCAGCCAGGTGAACCCAGTGAGACAGAACAGATCTCGAGTTTTCTCAAGGCCTCTTCAGGTATAAGCGTTGCCACAGAGAACCTGTCCTCTCGCACCTTACCCTGGTCTAGAGAATCTGTCCTCTTGTGCCTTTCCCTGGTGTAACGGCGTAAATGAATGCAGATAGATTGTGAATATATATACAGTTTTAATGGGGAAATAGACTTACAGAACCACCGTTCCTGTGGAGACCAGGAAAGCAGAAGCGACAGCTGGGAACACACTCACCAGATTTATAGGTAAACATTAGCCCGAGGTGAACACGCCCCCTAAGGGGCGGGACTTATCCCTACACCCTGGTCTGCCTGATAAACTCCAGTTCTTTCTTCAAAGCCCAGCCCATCTTTGTAAGCTCTTCCTTGTGTAGCTGCCACCTGTGAGTCCTCCCTCCTTGCTCTCCCGTTCTGCCCCTAAAGGTGTCTCTAAAGTGCCCACGGGCTTTCTCTGTGGGTCCTGTCGTTGTGCACGCAGGGTGTGGGATGAGTCAGATTTAACACACAAGCTAGCGCTCCCAGAGTAAAGATGTGTAAGGCCCAAGGAGCCACTGCTCTGAAGGAGGCTGCCACCTAAGCACCCGTCTTGACCTCAGGGGGACAGGAATGCCTGGCCTTCGGGAGCTGTGGGGAGTCCATTGAGGGCACCGAGCGCCGACCAGCACTGGGAGGGCATCCAGCCCTCCCGGAAACCACAGCCTGGCATCAGCCCGGCCATGGGGCCCTGCAGGCAGCTCTAGCCTCTTCCTGCCTTAGCTCCATTTCCCTCAGTGTCTCCCCTTCCCCTCAGCCTCTCATTTCCTCTTCTTGTTTCATATTCGATAATGACCACAAGTCATTTTAAATGTCTTGAGAAAATTATATTATAAAGGTAATTTAACTAAAAAAAAGCATTCATCTGGTTTAAAAGACCACACACACACAACACACACACAACACACACACAACACACACACACACACACACACACACACACTCTTCATTGTCTTTTGATTAAATAAAAAGTCTACAGGAAATGACCAGGGGTAGTAAAGTTAAACTAAGCTGAGGATAGAGTATGTATCTTGGAATATTTTGTGAAAAATTTTTTTAATCAAAAAGCAATATCAGAGCACCCAAACCAATGTATGCAAAGGAAGAGAGAGAAATAATGAAGGGCCTGTGGCTTACATAACCAAAAAGTGCCGGGAGGAAGACATGTTAGTCAGCCGGCTTCCATTGCTGTGATGGATGCCGGGGGAATCACTTCAAGCGGGAAGAAGTTTTTGCAGATCCAGTGTTTCTGAGGCTTCAATCTATGGTTATTTAACCTCGTTGCCTCAGGCCCTGCGGTGAGGTAGAAAAACAGCAGCTCATTGAGATTTCATGTGCTTTCATGTGTGTGCTTTGGCTGTTTAGGCAGTTTGCTTATTTCAAAATGAATTATTATTGTTATTTTTATGTGTGCCTGTGTGTGTCTGTGTCTGCCTGCCTGCCTGTGGGTATGTGCACAAAAGTGCAGTTGCCCATGGAGGCCAGAAGAGGGCGTCAGATGCCCTGAAGCTGGGATCACAGGCAGTTGATCCCAGACATGGGTGCTAGGACCTGAACTCAGATCCCCTGGAAGCTGAGTCATCTCCCCAGCCACAGATAATTGTTTTTTAATTGTGAGCATTCTGCATATGTCCTAGATGCTAGACCCTTAGCTGACAGATAACTTCAACAATTTTCTCCACTGCCTGATGTTTTTCCACATTCCTGATACTGACCTTTACTGCACAGAACTTTCTTTTGATAAGGCCATATCTTGACCAAGTCCTATTGCTTCTTCTAGTGGTGCCATTTTCTTCTATGAGTTTTATGTCTTTACCTCTCACGCAGAGATGCCTTTTTATATATGGGTGAGGTAAGGGGTAATTATATTTTTATTCTTATTTATTTTTTGGCATGTGGACACCACTTGTTACAGGGGCCCTAGCAAAAAGGCTGTTATTTCCCATTTAATGATTTTGACATCCTTGCTGGAGAGTAAGTGGCCGTGGATGATTGTCTCTATGTTCAGAATCTCAGCTTTATTACATTGCTACACACGTTAAAAGCCAGAGAGCGACCACTGCGTCTTTGGTCAGGATGTGACATCTGCTCTTCCTTTCCAGCGTTGCTTCAGCTGTGTGGGGCTCCTGCGATCCCCTCTGAACTCGCTATTAGAATTGTCACAAGGATTGCATTGAAGCCGTAGACATTGGGTAGTGCTGCCATCTGAGCGGTATGGAGTCTGCTAGCCTGGGAACGTAGACTATCATTCCATTTACCTAGATTTATCTTCAGCGTTACCTTGCAGTTTTCTGTATAGGAATCTTTCATTTCTTTAGTGAAGCTTATTTTAGTCTTTAGGAATCTTTTTTAAAAAATACTATTTTCATCTATTGTCTGAGAATGTCACAGATGAATACAGTGTATTTTGATTATATCCACCTTCCATCTCCCCTCCACTTCTCCTGGGCTCCTCCCCAACATATCACTCTCTCAATTTTCTATCATTTGTTAACACACTGAGTCCAACAAGTGCTGCCCATAGGTGTATGGTGTGAGCCCACCCCTGGAGCACAGGACAGCCTACTGACATAGGTGTATGGTGTGAGCCCACCCCTGGAGCACGGGACAGCCTACTGACATAGGTGTATGGTGTGAGCCCATCCCCTGGAGCACAGGACAGCCTACTGACATATGTGTATGGTGTGAGCCCACCCCTGGAGCACGGGACAGCCTACTGACATATATGTATATGGGTATGAGTCCACCCCTAGAGCACGGGACAGCCTACTGACAGTCACACCACTGGAGCCATGATTAGTTTTATATTGATTATGGGAAAGAATCTTAAATGATCTGAAATCTGATCACGCATTACGCCCTACTTAAGTTTAGCAGAAAATAAATAGTCATTTGCCACTCAACTTACAGAAAGGCTTGTTGATCTCCAAGCCACCTTTTCCTCCCAAGGGATTTAAACCAAGATGTAGGCAAGAGGCGGGGCTTGATCATGACTTGTCAAGGGGTGGGGCTTGATCATGACTTGTCAAACAACTACTGACTTATGTTACTCCTTTCAATGCATTTCTGTTTATTCTTCGGGAAGTTCATACATGTATACAGGATATTTTGGTAATATCTGCCCCTTACTTTCCCCTCCAACTCCTCTAAGACCACGGCCATAGCCTGCTCCCAACCTGGTATCCTCTGTTTTTAACCCTCTGAATTAGTGCTGCCCAGATGCACAAGGGTGTAGGATGGGGCCACACACCAGAGCATGGATACCAGGAGCCACGCCCCTGAAGACAAATAGCTCTCCCTCCATGAACACCACCAACGACCAAGAGCTCCTGAGCTAGAGCCGGAGCCTTGAGAGCCGGTCCCTAGCCATGGAGGAATTTTGGCTATCATGGTCTTGGGTAGGTTTGTGCATGCACCCACACTGGGAGCTCATGAGTGCAACCATTCAGTCATGTCCAGAAGACAGCGTTTTTGTGGCCATCTTCCTCAGTCTCTAGCTCTTATAGGGTTTTCTGTCTCCTTCTCTATAATGTTCCCTGTGCCTTTGAGAAGTGTGACGTTGATGTCCCACGAAGGAGGCCTGTCAGTCTACTACATGCGATCATCATTCATCCTCAACCTTCAAGCTGTAAAGAGAACCCAACCTAAGGACAGGCTGGGACACCAAAGAACCACAGGACGTGCTAAGATTAGTGGGCTTCATGAAGGTAAACTATGTGTCGCTTGTGGCAGCTCCCACCCCACAGTGAGGTAACTCTCCTGAGGATGACAACAGGAGTAGGGGCAAGTCCACACCTCATGACATTTCCCAGAAAGTCTCCGCCCAACCTAACATTTCTGACACAGGAAAGCAGATGAGACTCGGAGCCTGAGTGGTGGCCGGCACCATGCATAAGAGACTTCGCTGTGTCCTGATGGGAACAACACATTCTGGGACCAAGAAGGACCATGGAAGAGACAAGGTGCTTGAAGGCAAGTGGCCATGCCATCTACCGGCCCTCTCTGTGCCACAAATAGAAAGTCCATGGCCCAGCAAGACATGCTCATCACACAAACCTGGCAACCTGAGATCAAGGCCCAGAATCCAAGTAAAGATAGGAGAGTTCCACCAGTTCCACCAAGCTGTCCTCTGTGACCTCTACATACGTGAATTCACACACACACACACACACACACACACACACACACACAAATATTATAATAATAATAAAATAATAATAATAATAATAACAATAATAATAAATTGTTTCCTTTAAAGGGGGCATCCACAGGCCCCAATTCTTCTTACATTTCCCCCATTGTCTGGGCTCAGGAGGCTCCTGCACTCTGGGCAGTTGGTTCTGGGCTTATGACCACCCTTGGTTAAGTAGAAAGAGATCAACTAGGAGAAAGAAAGGAGCACATTCTGGCGCACAGCACATCTGGAAAAGGCTACCTAGAAGGTGACCTTTGTACGTGAGTCCCAATAAGTCACTACATGGAGCCCCAGGAAGCGGTCCCCAGTGGCTTGCAGGAATCTTTAGGAGACTCTGCTGCACTGCCCAGTGACCTTGGAGCTTTCTATACCTGCTCTCATCTCCTCTCTGGACTTCTGGGAATATCCCTGTCCTTCCGGTGTCACTGTGTTCTGACATCTGCATCTTTATTCAGGAGCTAGAAGGCTGGAGAGATGGCTCAAAAGTCAAGAGCACTGGTTGCTCTTCCAGATGTGTCCTGAGTTCAGTTTCCAGTACCCACATGGTGGCTCACAACCATCTGTCATGAGGCCTGGTGCCCTCTTCTGGCCTGCAGACAGACATGCAGGCAGAACACTGTGTACATAATAAATAAATAAATAAGAAAGAGAGAGAGAGAGAGAGAGAGAGAGAGAGAGAGAGAGAGAGAGAGCCAGCTATTAAAGAGATTTTAAAGAGAGAGAGAATTAGAGCTGGTTCCACTTCCAGATGGTAAAATGCTTCAACTGCTTCGGAAAACATTTCAAGCCACTGTCCGTCACAGAGGACGGGAGGAAGCCAAAAGTGGCAAGGCTGAGCCCTGAACTGCAAACCTCAGGAAGGGCCCTGCGAGCAGCATTTTGAAGTAGCTGAAGTGAGATCAGGGCAAACTCAGCTCTAACAGAGCAGCTAAGCAGCCTGTGCTGGAAAACTATTTAAAAAAACGGATTTGAAAAGTGACTTAGGAGTATTCCCTGCTTGGTTTCTGGCTAATGTAAACACTGAAAACAGATTAATATGTGGGGAGGAGGGAGGAGGTTTATGTTCTGACTGTGGGCGCCAACATTTCCAGGCAGGGACTTGGTGTCTCGGGGACAGAAGGGAAAGGGGGAAGGCCTGGGCAGTGGAAGTTCTGGCATGTACTGGGCTCTGCTCCCAAGCAGCTGAGAGGCTCAGCATATTTGACCGCTGCCTCTGTTTCCCCATGGTGCCAGGAGTTGCCTCTCCTGGAAAGCTTTGTGCGGCTGGCAGCCTTTGGCCGGGCCATGCTTTCTCTGCCTACGGGTCCCGTCTCTGGTGCTTGCCTTCGGGTGTATTGGGGAAGGTACAGTAACAGAGTGTGTTCCTGTTTTATCCATTATACAGACAAGCCAAAAAAGAAAGAAAAATCTCTCTATCCTCACCACCCACTTCTGCAGGGCTTTCTAAATCCATCGAAAGTCGCACACAAACAGCCCTTCTGCCTGCTGCAACGTCCCAGCAAATGAGAAACCCTTCTCAATGTTCTGCACTGCAGATATTTCAGGACGGGTTTTAAATGGCTGCGGCTGCGCAGTAACAGAAACTTAGGGAACAAGCCAGCGATCGTGGGTCGGTGTTTCCAAGAGCGTCAGTTTTCTCATCGCTACTAAATTGCAATGTCATGCTTATCTTCAGGGACCAAATGCTTCCATCTCTCCATTAAATTCATTGTGCGTCCCTGTCAGACGCCGGCACTGGCCCCGAACTTGCTTTTATTTTCCACTTAATCTGCAAAATGAATGTTTCAGTCATGCTGTGGCCACTATGAAATCAGTTAATTTGGCCTCAGCTACAGAAGGCCACGGCCCCTGCTCCAAGGCCCCTGCTCCACGGCCCCTGCTCCAGATGTATGGTAGCAGCTCTGTCCTGCATGTGGTGGTTTTAGACACAGAAACTAGGGCCTTGTCCCAAGGAAAACATCCGTGTTTCAAAAATGAGTCTCCACGTCTAAGCTGTTTTGGCATGGTGAGGTGAGCTTTGGGGGCGGGGGATCTCCAGTTCTGAATACAAATCCTGGCCCACCACCCTCACTGCTTACAATCACCACAGGAAAAATATAATCAAACCATTAGAAAATACAGGCTTCTGAAGATACCATTTGCCCCCAGAGAGCCTGGTATCCCAGAGACTTTTCCAACTCAGGTTTTATTATACATGGGTCACTCAAGAAGATGACAGCTGAGCTTCTCTGCCTTCTAATTCCTGCTTCAGTTAACTAGCTTTTCATCCAGAATAAAATGCAAAATTAGAGGAGGGTGATTTTCATGTCAGGGTCACCCCACTGTTCACTGTTCAGCCTGCTAGATCCCCAGCTTAGACCTGGATTAGTGAGGGAGAAGAGAAGGAGGAAAAGGCAGTGTTAAGATCCACATCCAGCTTGAGCAGAAGCCTAGCTCACAGGGCAGTGCTGACAATACGGCAAATTCCGCCAACCCCAGAGTTGCTCATCCCTACACGAAGTCAGAGACTTCTGGTCCAGAGCCCCTTGTAGGAGCCTATAGGCTACCCCGGAAGCATGCAGTGACAGAACAGGCACACCAGCAGAGCTCCAGCCATGCCTCCTTCCTCTCTGCTACCTCTACTTCCCAGCTTATCCACGAAAGGTCCTCAGGAGGCAGGTAGGAGCCATACCTGGGGAGGAGGCCAGCAATCCTTCCACAGTATGGACAAGGGGAAGGATGGCAGCTGGAAACAGCGTGGATGCTCCATCCAGGAACGTCACCATCTTCTGCAGCCACTGATGTAGCATGTCCCCACCACAGCTGACCTGTCCTTAGGGAGTACACCCCACAGGCCATGGGAGCCCCAAGAGAGAAACTGAGGCAGTGAGGTCATGGTGCGGTGCAATGCCGTGTTCCTGGGATCAGGGGACCTGCGTGAGTGAGAGAGAGACCCATTGCTGTGCTGGACACTGGAGTCTGTCTTACTTCTCTGGTGACATAAGCCAGAGTCCCAGCTCAGGAACTCTGAGGGGAAGTGCTGCTCTACCATGGTCTCAGGGTTGATGGGGAACTACTTAGCGTCTGCTGATAACTAGGGAAGTCTCCTGAGCAAAATAGGGTTCTCTGAGCCAATATAACCCGAATCTAAGATCATATGTGCAAGTAAGACTTTCCACTTGGTAAATACTCTCCACATCATTCCTCGGCCATGCCCTCTCTCCAATGTCAGCGTCACTCACACACACACACACACACACACACACACACACACACACACATATACACATACTCACTACATATATACACACACTCACTAACACACACATATATATATACACACATTCACTACATATATACACACACTCACATAGACACACACTTCACAAAGAGCACAAAGCTGCTGGGTAGGAACCAGGCACGTGTCTTCTAGAAGATCTCATAGACTCCAATACTAAAGAATGGTAGAACCCCAACAATTCAATGTTGTAGCACAAATAATAAAAACCCAGAAACAGAAATTGGGGTTCAAACCAAAAACCAGTAAAACAAAGCAGCCAAGCCACTATAGAAGTCTTACCTCTGCCAAGGCTGGGTGACCACGAACTAAAAAAAAAAAAGAAAGAAAGAAAGAAAAACCCAGCCTCTCTCCTCTCTCATTTTATGTTCCCTCTAGTGCTGGGATTAAAGGCGTGCGATTCCCTGGTGCTGGGATTAAAGGTGTGAGCTGCCACCATCTGCTATGTTTCTGCATTGATCTTGTGTTCCCAGGGTGGCCTTGAACTCACAGAGATCCATCTCACTCTGTCTCCCACATCCTGGGATTAAAGGTGTGTGCCACTACTGCCTGATCTCTAGCGGCTTTAGCTGTGCCTCTAGTCTTCACGCAAGATTTATTTATGAAAATACAAATTATATACCACTACAGAATGTAGTGCTAAGGACCATGGAACCTCCAATAGAGAACGGTAGAACCCCAACAATTGGAGGATGTGCTAATGGCCAGTGGGGCAGCTTCACGAGGAAGGGGCCATTTATAACTTCTAAGTTGTTGGTTTAAAAAAAAAAAACATTTATTTTGTGTATGTGTGTATACACGTGAGCTCAATTGTCTATGGAGGCCAGAAAAAGGGCATTAGATCTTCTGCATCTGGAGTTACAGATGCTTCTACATCATCCTCAGTGGGTATTAGGGACCAAACTCCAGTTCTCTGCAAGAGCGGCAAGCGTTAACCACTAAGCCTTCTCTTTATCCCCTTAATTTATTCATTCTTTTGTCCCCATTTCAATTTTGTCCTCAAATCTGACTCAGATGCTAAGTGTGGATGCTTACTAAATTACAGACTTTCGATACATATATATGTATGTCTCAGAAAATACATATCTCACCTGATTCCTGAGGCACTTCAAAATATAGAATACAGAGATCCGCGTTCTATAGAATTCATTGTGTTTTCGACATTGGAGTATTACCAAGCGTCAAGTACTATCTAGTGGCTACCATCAAGTATTTACTGAGTTGTCCTATTGAAGTAATCTAGTTAGGGAACAAAACTAGTGTACAAAAATGTACCAAGTCAACAAATTTACTAAACTCCAGGGATGACTACCTAGTTGAGGAGATACAACTTTCATCAAAACTGTGTTGATAACAGTAATGTGTCAAAGGAACGCTAGTCAGGGGGAAGGCAACCTGCGAGCTCTGTGATGGCCACCAGCAGTCTGTATAGTTAACAGACGAGTTAGGACAACAGACCGAAAATGAATGATCAGGATGCTCAGATGTCAGCTAGAATTTCCTCAGCCAGGGACGGCAAGGTCCTTCAGGGAGGAAACGGGGGTGGGGGGGAGCTGCTGCCCACTTCCCGGAAGCCGTGACAAGACACAGCAGGTCTTCCATGGTGCACATCACAGAAACACAGAAACGTGTCACCCTCCCTTCACGTTTAATTTACAGCCCATCCCCGTGCTGAGGTTCAGGGCAGGGACTTAAGCAAGTGAGTCACTTAGGGGTGCTTACTGCCTAAGCCTCAGCTTCTCGCCTCCTCACTGCCCAGACCCACCTGGCCTCAGCAGAGAGCTCTGGAAATGCCCGGAGGGAGTGGCCAGCAAACACTCCCCATTTGGCCCTGGGCCACAAATCTTGGCAGGGTGCTTCTGCATTACCTAGTAGATGGGTACACCCTGTCCTTCCCCACAGTCCTTGACTAATGCAGTCTCTGGGGACGTGGGAGACGGTCAATGGGTTCTCCTCTTCCTGTCAGAGTAACTGGCACTTTTGCAAAATCCAAACTCCTTCTGAGAGCCTGGGTCAGCAAGATCAGGGGCTCTCCAGTCAGTAGAATGGTGGCATTACATGTGAAAGACTGTCAGCTACTGTGTGAGGGCCACCTCCACAATGGAGACCATGGGTCAGGGCTCGGAGTCAATTAAATGCTTAATTTTCTTTAAGCTTTTTTTTCTAACATCTATCTCGGGAAAACTACTGTCAGGTGAAAAGTGACGTCTCTCCTCCCTCAGAAGCAAGACTATAAACAAGTGGATGAATGCCGAAGACTCAACATCATCCAGCTAAATGTTCCAAACCCCAGTCTGCACAGACTGCAGCTGTCCCACAAGGAGCAAGAAACCTCTGTGCAAGCAAATGCATTTAATCAGATCTAGGTAGGAACCTGGCGTACCTTGCAGGACCAGAATATGCAGCCATACCCACTGATGGAGTAAGTCAGTGAACTTTGTGTGCATTGCGGTCAGCATATCAGAAGAGGTTGTTTAAGAGTTGGGACTCGGTTCCCAACACTGGGGATGGCCTCAGGCAGGTCAGAAGGCAGAAGAGATGAGGGCAGTCGAGCACGTTCCTGCAGGTCGTTTCCATGAGAAGGAGCTGATGGCGTTACTGGTTTAGGATTGTGTCAGGAGATTCTGGGTAACATGCCTCCCCAGATCGTTTGACACTTGGTCCTGGGGTGACCAGAGCAGACGCATGGTGGCCATGAGAAGTCATAATGGAGGAGGTTGTAGAAATGTGGATTCTGGGATGGACAGTCTGCCTCTGTGGACATCTGCAATCCTGTGGATAAGTTCTAGGCGGCCTCTAGCAATAGGGTCAGCAACAGTCTAGATGTGAAAGAATCAGAACACGGGAAACAAAAGCATTACCTGAGTCCGGTCAGGGAGCATCAGGCTCTGGTGGTTTGGATGAGCTGCCCCTAACAGTCTCGGTCCTCACTGGGCACGCTCTTTGTGGGGGTTGATGAGGCATGGTCTTGCTGAAGGCAGTGTGTCCCTGCAGGCGGACTCTGAGAGTTAGGCCAGTGCCATATCTAGTTCACAGCTTCAGCTGTGCTCTTTCAGTGTGGAGCCCTCAGCTTCTGCTTCCCACCGTGATAGACTCTCATCGCCTGGGAGCTGTAAACCAAATAACCTCTTCCTTAATTACCTCAGTCCTGCTGCCTTTTCACAGCAGCAGAGGCGTAACTAATACACAAGCTTATTCTGAAACACTGCTCCCCTGTCCTGTACACACAAACACAGACGCACGCGCGCACACACACACACATATGCACACAAAGACATACACACATACATACATATATACATACACATACATATACACACATACATAGACATACACATACCACACATGTACACGTGTACACATTCACACACACACACACACACACACACACACACACACACACACACGCACCTCAACCAAGTCTTTAGAAAGACCAAGAGTCTTTATGAGCTCAAAGAGAAAGGAGCTAAAACCCTGAGGCCCAAATCAGCCCCTTCAAGCTCGAATAAGCATAATGACAACCGCTTGTGCTTCCTAACGACATCCTGAAGACACTAAACGCTCTGTGTGTGTGAGACACTTGTGCATTGCAACACCTACTCTACAATCTCCCATCAAGGAGAGACGGGAAGATGCCACCCTCCTCTTTAATCTGATCCACACAGTCTGTCCACCACTGCAGACATGCTACTATGTGCCACCTCTGCATACATGCTACTGTGCCCACCGCTGCAGACGTGCTACTGTGCCCACTGCTACATACTTGCTACTGTGCCCACTGCTGCATACATGCTGCTATGCCCCACCGCTGCATACATGCTGCTATGTGCCACCTCTGAATACATGCTACTGTGCCCCACCGCTGCATACATGCTACTGTGCCCACCGCTGCATACATGCTACTGTGCCCCACTGCTGCAGACATGCTACTATGCCCCACCGCTGCAGACATGCTACTATGCCAATTGCTGCAGACATGCTACTATGCCCCACCGCTGCAGACATGCTACTGTGCCCACCGCTGCAGACATGCTACTGTGCCCACCGCTGCAGACATGCTACTGTGCCCACTGTCTGGGTCCTCACACAACCTCCTCCCTGTATGCCTGGGCAGGAAGAGGATGCCCCTGTTCTGAGGGTCTCTCCCTTTTTTTTTTCTCTGTTAATTTTTTAAACATTTTAAACAAATTTAAAATTTTAAACATCTTGTGTAACCCAGGATGGCCTGGAACTCACAGTATAGTCAAGAATGACTTTGAACTTATTGTCCCCCTACCCCCACCTCCCAAGTGCTACAGTCATAGACATGTGCCAGCATGCCTGCCTTTTCCTCTACTAAAGAGATGATAAGGGTAGTGGATCAATCCTGCAAGACCCAATCACCATACACACTCAGGGTTTCAAGACACTAAGTTTAGAATCACACCTCTGAGCCCATAGCACTGGGTTGTCACAGCTCCTTAACCTCTCTCTATTTAATCTGCTCCCCTGCAGCATCCACTCAGGGGTCTGTTACAAGGATCAGATGACTCATGAATGCAAGACAGAGCTCATCTCCCAGGGATCAAGCCACAGTCTGAGTGGCCACGGCCCAGGGATTTGGATTCAAGCTTCCCTAGATGGCACGTTCCACCATGGAAGTGGCTATAGGAACTTTAAGGAATGGAAGGAGGTTGTAAACCAAAGCTCAACCAAGCACACAGGCGGGACAGTGACAGAATGAGTATCGACCAAGCAGAAAAACTCTACAGTCCTCAGAGGCCATTTGATAATGCTCTTTGCTTTTGAATTAGTAGAAGCTAGTGGCCTGCTGAGTTAATACAACCAAAACCTTTACCCAATAGCCACAAAGTTATTTGGTCAAAAAAAGAGGCTGGCAATAATTGGCTATTATGGGGACCAAGATAGTCGGAAATAATACAGGCTTTTAATCTGCAATAGTCCAACTCTCCACAATCATGCAGTTCTAGACAGGCAATCATTCTGTAGAATCTCCAGCCCAAATATGGTGTCAGGGAACATCTGGTCATGGCAGCCAGTTCCCAGTTCACTGCAGCATTCAACCAGTAGCATTACCACTTGACTCAGTATTCAGATTATAACTGTATCAATGGCTTTCTCAGAGTAAGAATGCAGATGCAGAATGTCTTTCCTTGGGTCATTTAGAAGACGTGCATTCAGTTTGTTTCTGCATGGTGCAAACCAGCCACCATGGATCCCCAGGTTAGAAAAGGCGTGGTTTGCGTTGAAGGCCCTGAGAGAGCGCAGTGCGCATAGAAGGGACCCTGAGCCTGAGCGTAAGCAGGGCTGACTGTATCTCATGATAGATTCAGCTATCCACATCCTTGTGTTGATTACAATGCCCTGCTTCCCTTTGACACCGGACTCAGCGAGTCCCCAGTGCCATTCCCCCACAGTGGGCAGCCCAGCGCTGAGACTCCGGCTGTGCTGACTGAGAGCAGCTCTTCCTGAGATGGGCGGGAGGGAAGCAGGAAAAGCAAACGACCTGTCACAAAGCCTGGTCCGTGAAGCAAACCAGCAAGGCGCCTGTGACAAGCCCTCTTCGTTGTGGAATGTCGGCAATGTGGATCTATTTTACATTATCCAGAAGTGAGGCGGTCTATTCTACTGCGATCTTATTCGCTAGGCAGACTTGAAGCATTATTTGTCTGCCGCTAACACCTCTGGCTGTGCCCCGAGGGGATGTTTCGGGATGGCTTTCATCACATCGCTAGTCTTCGCACAGACCTCTCTCTCACCATAACTTGTCGCTGGATCTAAAATTAGAGCCTCACCTGCTAAATTTAAATTGTGCAGGGTCTACCCAGTGTTTGGCCATGGACTCCTTAGCTACATGTCTGTGTGGTTTTATGGCTCTGAGATGGAGTGAGCTTCTACTGCTCATCCGTGTGGTTTTATCTGGAAATTAAGTGGATGCCCAAAGACAGGCTGTTTCCACGTACTTCTCTAAAGCACTTGGGAGACCCACTAGGGACTCAGAAGTTCTCAGTAAAGAAACTGTAAGATTAAAAAATTTTTAGAAAAATGAGGCTGAAACGTTGGTTCAGTCGGTAAAGTGCTTCTTGCACAAGCGTGAGGACTGAATTCAGTCCCCAGAAGTCACATGAAAAATAAGATAAAAAGTCAGACACGGCAGTGCAAGCCTGTAGTCCCAGTGGGGAGGGGGCAGAGATTGGAGGATCCCTGAGGATTGCTGGCAGTCAGTCTAGCCAAACTGGTGAACCCCAGGTTTGGTGAGAAACCCTGCCTTGTAAAGTAAGGTGGAAACGTGGTGGTTCTGATCCTTCCGTCTCCTGTGCTACTCCTACCGTGCTCCCACCCCCTCTCAAACCCTTACCTCTTTAATTATTGTTGACACCCATGTGTACACGTGCATGTGGACTTCTTTTGGTGACCGTCTGTCTGATGTGAGATCCAGCCTGCTGTGTTGAGTGGAAGCTCAGTTGCTTTGCTGTTTTCCCATCTCAGTTGACCAGGTACGAAGAGTTGATAGGCAACTGCAGATCCTCTGCTGGTTTCCAGTTACAGGGGCAGGGAAACCTGTGAATGTGGCTGGGTCTGCCTGGGCCGGTGTGACTGTTACCCCATCAGGGCTGAGCCTTCCCAGGCTGTTAGGAGGGCACAGACCACACACTTCTGAATGACTGTTACTGGGGAAATAAGCTATGGTATACTACATAATGCAGCAGAACTGTTACCAGAAAATGGATGCAGCACAAAATTATACGGCGAGGAAAAAAATGCATTTCCTTCATAGTTCTCTACACCAGCGTCTATTTCTTCATGTGGATTTAAGTTATCCTTTTTGTTTCCCTGGAGAATTCCCTTCATGACCTCATGCAGTACAAAGCTGCCGGAAATGACCCGTCTCCATTTGTACTCACTGAGTGTCTTCATTTCTCCTTCATTTTGTGAAGGATAGTTTTGCTGGGTATAGAATTCTTGGTTAACAATCTTTCTGCTTTCGGTATTTTGAAAACTGTCTCCTCATTGCCTGTTTTGGAGTATCCACCAGAGAAGAATGCTCAGTCATGGGTTTAATCCAATAGAAAATCTTTATTAGCCTGCTGGTGACTACACCAGGCTCCTAGTGTACCAGGTCTTTCACAGGTGAGCTTCAGACACAGAAACTCTACC
>NC_022010.1:69321805-69329024 GCF_000317375.1 Microtus ochrogaster
CTACGTTCTAACCTATCAGGGCAAGCAGCTTCTTTATTTAATCAACCAATGACCTTCCTCCATCATCTTTCTGCTTTCGGTATTTTGAAAACTGTCTCCTCATTGCCTGTTCTGGAGTATCCACCAGAGAAGAATGCTCAGTCATGGGTTTAACCCAATAGAAAATCTTTATTAGCCTGCTGGTGACTACACCAGGCTCCTAGTGTACCAGGTCTTTCACAGGTGAGCTTCAGACACAGAAACTCTACCCTGAGCTGACGTACTTCAGTTAACAAGAACAGCTAGCCAGAGTGGAACTATAGAAGCTAAAAAGCAAGGCTAATACCTTTAGAGACTTTCCCAGAACTATGAACTTAGATGGATTTGGCCAGGGGTACTATCTAAGTACTGAGTTTCATGGCCTAAATGGTACATCATTATGGCATCAGTTGTGCTAACATGGGGGGGGGGCTGTTACAAGCCTTTTGGCTTCCATAACTATTTTGTTTGTGTTTTTGCAAGAAACATTTTTATTAATTTTTTGAGAATGCCATACAATGTATTTTTATCATATTCAGCACCCATTCACCCCCTTAACTTCTCCCAGATCCTTCCTACCCACCAACAATTCATGCCCCCCCTTTTTGTTAATAACCCATCAACTCATTTATTCTCTCCATTACTTCGGTTTGTGCAATCATTCACTAGAATGTGGTCAACCCACTAGGAGCCACTCTCTGTGGAAAAACAAACTAACTCCCTCTCCCCAAAGTCATCAACTGTCCATAACCCCACAGTCGGAGGTGGGGGCTCATGAACCCCTTCTATTCCATGCTAGGATATTAACTGGTTTGGTCTTGTGCAGTCAGCCACAATGTCTGTGAGTTCCTAGGTATGAGGTCCTGTGACATCCAAAGCACTCTGTCCCAGTGTTCCCTGACCCTCTGGTGCTCACAGTCTTTCTGCCCCTCTTCTGTAATGGTCTCTGAGTCTCAGGATATCGATGTCCCTTTTGTGACTGAAAACCCTATGGTCACTTATTCTGTGCAATTTAACAAGTTATAAATTTCTTAATTTGCTTTATTTATTAATGTCTATGGAGATGTGTGGATAGATTGTGTGTGGGGAGGATGTATTGCCACTGTGTGTGAGAGGCAGCCAAAAGACAGTTTTATGGAGTCAGTAATCTCCCACATCTACATGGGATTTGGGGGATTGAACTCAGTTTGCCAGTCTTAGAAAGTCCTGGAGTTTCATGGCACGTGTCTACAATGTGAAAGATAGCACCAGAGATGGCACCCTCCTCTACAATACAGTATCAATGTCTGCACATAACAGCTCTGCTCAGGTCCCCAGGTCTCCTTGGCCTTGGAAGCCCATGTATCCTAAAGCCTTTTCTCCTCTCCACAGGAATGACGTGCCAAGCTCGGAGCTCCTACATCACCAGTGAGATCTTGTGGGGTTACCGCTTCACGCCCGTCCTAACGCTGGAAGACGGGTTCTACGAAGTTGACTACAACAGCTTCCATGAGACCTACGAGACCAGCACCCCATCCCTTAGTGCCAAAGAGCTGGCCGAGCTGGCGAACAGGGCAGAGCTGCCCCTGAGCTGGTCCGTGTCCAGCAAACTGAACCAACATGCAGAACTGGAGACAGAAGAGGAAGAGAAGAACCCGGAAGAGCAAACGGAGAGGAATGGTGACGTGGCAAACCTAGAGAATGAATCCAAAGTGTAGGCCCTGCTGGGTCAGCCTTTCCCTCCCCTCAGACTCAACCCTTCCTTGTCTCTCATGTCCCTCTCTTCTGTTTCTCTCACTTCGATCTTGATTTATTTATATTTAATTTTGGCATTTCCAAAAAACAAATCTTCAAGGTGTAAAATGCCTACCTGCCCTCAGATGTTCAGATGGACGAGCAGACAGGGATTTGGTCGAGGGTCAGGGTACCTGTATTTGTGGCCCAAGCCTGGTCTCCACCCTCAGGAGAGACTTATCCACTGACCCACTTTACTGTCCAACATACGTCACTCAAAAGAGCTGTCAAGGATTTTACCCAGTGCCACAGAGGTCACCTGCTTACCGTGGCCGTAGGTCACACCGGATAGTCCCTTCGGTTTTACAGAATCCAGTTCATCTTACCTAGCACAGGGCAGGTGCTTGCCCACTCAGACACTGTGGATGCAGGACCCAGATAGCCAAGGATAGACCACTGTACATAGATCTGCCCTATGGAATTATTTTCTTTTGGCAATTAGTAACACCATTCAGCATGCATAAGAGTATCGTGGAGCAGAACTCCTAATAATGTACATAATGTATCATTCATGTAGCTTGAGAAATATAACTTTAGAAATAAGAAGAAAAAAGATTCCTAATGTACAGTAGGTGTTTCTATTTTGTTATCTGTGTCTTTTGATCATCTTGATCCCCTTGACTGCTGGTCCTCTAAATGCATGGCCTTTGTTCCAGGCCCCAGGTTGACAGCTGCTAGGGTACCATTCTGTTCCCTTGTGATCCTTCTGTTGAATCTAATAAGCCATAGGTCTGAGGACAGTCCAGAGGCAGCGGATTGCAAGTCCCACCACCCAAAACTCTGAACTACCGTGACACATTTACAAAATGGATGTCATTTGTTTATAGATAGCAAGGGTCTCTCTGACCAGCCTGGGGAACAGAGACTAGCACACAGCCCCCCACGTGACACTCGCCATAAACCCTAGCCCTTTGGTGCACAGCAGTTTAAGAAAACTTTCTGTAAAGCCATTGATTGCTCTTCTATGTAGTCACAAGAAACTGCGGGCATTTCATGTGGCAAGTCAGCAGAAGGCGACTTAGGTGTGAAGCCACGGCTTTCAGGAAGTCATGCAATGGGTGACAATATTGTGTTACCAACTCCCTGCCCTCTGACGTCATCGGGCAAGACTTTTCCTGGGGCCTGTCCTTACCATTTCTTATGCTGGTTTTTTTTTTTTAAATCTTCTCTCATCGTTATTGTTGCTATTATTATGAAATGGCCAGAGTCTGGCATACAAAGGTCCTTCCAGAGTACGAGAGTATTCCACTACTTGCAATCTTCTCCAAGGGCCTCTCAATCAAAAGAGCACAAACAACAACCATCAAACCATTCTCCCTAGCTTATTTTAATCTTCAAAGGAGGGAATGAATGAACAAAGGAAGGCAGGCAACATGCATAACAATCTAAATTCAAATGAATGAAAAGTGGACTGGAAAGAGACTCTCGGGTGAGACGTTGGGGCAGGTGGAGATTTTGCACTGTAACCGACCTTTCTCATTGATTTTACACCTATAAACTGTTCATTCTCCAACGCCATTGCACATCATAGATACGCATCAAAGGATCTAAATTTATTTCAGCTCCTATAGATGTGCTCAGTTTGAGACTTTGCCCCACGGAGGTCAAAGAGGTCAAACTAGCTGCTCCCTGGTTCCCCTTTGCCATCCCTGACCAGACTGCACAGGGCTTTGCTGTAATCTGGGTTCCTGGTCTATAAGAGACAGGAATTATGGGAAGTGGTTTCTCCATCCAGCATCTGGGCTGCTCCTCTCCGTCTGCAGAGATCTTGCTACCCAAACAACTATTTCTTGGCTCTGACTCTGGAAAACAAAGCTATTGGCTGCAGCCCTTCCCCGCCTGCCAGCATTTCCCTTTGGCATTGGTTATTATCAATCAAGTCATGCATTCTCTCTGCACACTCTAAGCCGGAGATGGTGGAGGAAGGAGCCCGATTCCCAAGAGGCCTGACCTTATCTTAGCCTTATGAAAGATGCCCTGCTTTGGGCACCAGCCTGCAGCAGCCCAGGGCAGGGCCTGTGTAGCACAAAGAAAGGTGGGGAAAGCCGCCAGACGTCTGCTGACTAGCTCTTGAAGACTCACTGGGCCTTTTTAAATCTATGACTGAAGTTTGAAGGACAATCTCCCCTATTGATGGGCTGAAAGAGCAGCTTTGAAGTTGCCCTTCTCCCCTGCTCTTCAGGACACCCGGACAATAGCCCTGTGCACAGCCATGCTGTGGCCTCAGCAGGACACTCTGATGGGGGGTCTCTCTCTGCCTCTCAGGGTCTTGACGTCACTGTGGTTGGTGGCAGACGTGAGCTCAGACTCCTTAAAGACGGGAGCTCCTGAAGGACCTTTTGTTAGAATGTCCTTTCCAAACGTGTCTATTTTTCTACAGTCACCAAGAAAACGGTTCGACAGTGTATTTTGTGTCTACTGTTAAAATTTGAAAGAAGGTCATTACGACTGAATTTTCTAAGCAGCAAGTAGTCTATGGGGTTTTTCATTAAGTTAAATCAACAAAAGGGACCCCCAAAGCCTCCCCTTTCTAGTCCACGATCCCCAGTCCCTCTCTCTGCCAGTAGACCAAGTGCTATGAAAACACACAATGAACCAAGCGATCCACAACCAATAGAGCACTCTCCCTCCCTCTTTCTCTCTCCCTCCCTCCTCCTCTCCCTCACTCCACCCTTTCCCCCCCTCGATATCTTGGACTACTTGGTTGGTGTCTCCGAGTCATTTTTCCCCCATAAAGCACAGTGAGATCCATGGTCCAGATAAGACCCTGGAACTCAAGGGGGACAGTTGTCACAGGAGACCCCAATCCCACAGAGCAAAAGAGCTCCCTGAGGTTCATCTGGAAGGGAGGGGTTGGGGAGATCCTTGCAGTCCTCCCTCTACTGATCCTCCTACTGTTAACTTTCTAGGGAGAGTCCCTATTCATTAACAGATTGACTTCATGTAATCAATACAGCTGTTTGCTTGTGGCGGCCCCCTGGGCACATGGCTAACACACACTAACACAGGCTAACGCATTAGAATCAGTCCTTTTCAGGTCCTTCTGAACATCGTGTTGGGGTGTGACTGTGACTCCATAGCCATGAGGTGGAACCCCTCTTCCTTTACTTCCTTCCTCTTTGTCCCCCCCCTTTTGTTCTCTATTCCAAATCTATTGATTTCATTTAGTACCTAACTTTCCTAGCAGAAATCGAGCTACTGTATCAAAACGTCGACCTGTTTCTTAAGCACAACTTTTCTCTTACAGGTTTAATCAAAATAGGACTCTGACATGCCTGGGTTTATTTTTTTTTTTCATTGTTCTCTAAATGAAATTTAACTGTGGCTTCGTTTTAAAGCCTGGATGGTCACAGTTTGCTTTTCTGTGTGAATGTAAGATGGTACCTTTGGAGTGTTTGGAGACTGGCTGACCGAGGTGCGCAGCAGGGAGAGCAAGGATGCTTTGGAAGACTCCACAAGTACACGGAAAACACACAGACCCTTTAGCAGTGAGACACATGAAAACAGACAGACCACTCGCTACCCAGACAACTGGCCCAGAGAAGACTTTCTGTTACTTCCATGACTTTAAATGCCCTAAACCCAGAGGCCAAGAAGGCGACTCCAAGTAAAATGACCCCCATTTATGACCAGCTAAGATGTCTCGTTCCTACAACTTCAGTTCAGTGAATAGCTGTAGAGTTAGAAAACATAAGCCACATTGACAGGTTGATTGATATTACAGAACAGCTGTAACATCATCTTGAGTTAGACTTTATGTCCAACCTGTATCTAAGAAAATGTCACCTTGCAATCCAGAGTGAAACCTTCCTCTCTCTGATATGTCTGCCTTCAGTGTCTCAGAGGGGATTTGTGATTCAAAATGACATGTAGAAGTCAAGACTGTCCAAAGGTTGCTAGGGGACTTGGACAATGTGCACAACAATCTCAACACTGCATACCTGACAATAACAAAATATCTTACCTGATGCTGGGCAGTAAACGCAGAACACTCCCACAACTGCCTCCTGGAACTCCAACCCACAGAAGCTGAGCACTGTGACTGGCTTCTTTATCATCAGGGAATGTAGAATTTGGGCAAACTGAGTCATGCCATCAAAACTCCAGGCCAGTAAATGATACATCATGATCTCAAATCCAGGTCACAAGGCTGTAAGTGTGGGATGTTTCTATTAAGAAAAAAGTTTGGCACACCAATATGCTGGGAGTCTAATCTGTTACACTCTTTCAAGCTAACACTAATTTATACACTTCCAAATGGTTGGGAGAAAAAACAACCAAGAATATTTGAGGGACATATAAAATCCAAATCTCAGGGGCCAAGGATGTAACTTGGTTGGCAGAGGGCTTTTCCTGAGCTTGCACAAAGCCCCAGGTTTGGGCCCTAGTACTGCATAACAAAACAGGTTAGCACACACCCATTATAGCATTTTGGAAGTGGAGGCAGGAAGGTCAGGAGTTCAAGGTCATCCTCAGCTACAGGCAGAATTTGAGACCAGCCTGAGCTACATGAGACCCTGTCTCAAAAGAAAATAATTCAAATCTTGGTCCATAAAGAGTTTCATTGGAACATAGCACACCATCTGTGCATGCACTGCCTCTAGCTGCTCTGAGTCTGTATGAGAAGAACTGGGTAACTGAGAGACTGTGCAGCTGGCAAACATCTGTACTATTACCAACACTACCATTAAGTGTGTAGCCACAGTTTTAAGAATTACACTATTCTCGTGGATTTTTCTCAGAGAATGGTCTCCTTTCCCAGCCCAAATCTCCTGGAGTCACTTCCAGGAAAACATGTTTTTGAGAGTCGGTCATATAGTCAGGGCTCTCAGAGAGGCTTTCTTTTCCTACACACCCTTCTGGGATTTGATGTCCACCATGGAAGCAGCTAGAGCAGAACCACTCGTTAACGAGCAATAAAGAAACGAAAGCTCCTGGCCCAGCAACTGAATATGACTTCTCTGGTGCCCAAGGGCCTTAAATTCCGCAGACCATTCTGTCCACTGGTGTCTGCTCAGAGGTAGTTGCCAGCATGGAGAAGGACCCGGCTGCTGAGGGGTCTCACGTACTCTTGCTGGTTCCTCTAGATGGATCTGTGAGGTGAAGAGGGTCCTGGAGCCACTGTCAATATTTCTGGACACTGGCCCTGGCTCTCTGGCCTCTTAGCTAGAAGCTCAGCATGCAGATGGATGACCAGTTGTCCTTCTCTGGGAACTCACGAGGTCTCTGCAAGCTGAAGGGGAGAGGAAGGATGGGACAAGGTAACGGCAAAGCAGACCAAATCCCACTGACGGGGATTTTAGATATGGCTATATTAAAATGGCATTGTCTGGAGTCACCAATTTGACCCACCGCAGTTCTAAGGAAACATTTCTCACATCAGTCAGCCAAGTTCAGTTCTTTCTCTTGACAGTTCTATTTTCTGAGA
>NC_022010.1:69329124-69340211 GCF_000317375.1 Microtus ochrogaster
GAGAGAGAGAGAGAGAGAGAGAGAGAGAGAGAGAGAGAGAGAGAACATAATATCAAGTTCTCTTATGAATGATTTATGATTTCCAGGAAATTAGATGGGAAAGAAACCATTCTGTGACAAACCATTGCATGTGGTGTTGAGGACGGATAAGCGAAGATGTGTTCCCACATCCCAAACTTAGGAGGTAATGCTGTCTGCCACAGGGACCATGCTGATCTCTACGACTCTTCAGCCACTCGGAAGATACAACCAAATCACACAGTCTCAAAGTCCAACACCATGAAACTTAAATAAATGTAAAAAGAGCCAAACTCCTACTTGGCCTCATTGCCTTAGCAAAAGGAAGCTTCACACAGCCACCTAATCCATGTGGAGCCGCCCCAGGGAAAGGGAGGCTATGCTATATGAGATTAGCTCGTGGATTTGCTCCTCTGCTGGGAAGGGGAGGGGTGGCCACAGATGAAATGTACCATCATGTTCTTCTGGCCCCTCTTCCCCTAGACTGGGATCCTGGTGTGCATGTGGTTGGCAGATAGCAATGGCCACAGAGTCAACAGGTATCAGCTTCAGAGGTAGACAAGTTCCTACTATCCATGTGCAAGTGACCACCTCGAGATCAAGGCTCAGCACCCATCATGAAAACTGTTATATCAACACCGCCAATCTTTGTGAGACCACAAAGGGCTGCTTTTCTCAGGCCATGTAAATAGCCGCTACCAGCAAGCACTAGTGAAATAAATATCCCAATCACCAGAGCTTCTCAAAGTGAAACAGCACCCAGAGGAGCTAGGGGCCCTCAGGATGTCCCAGGAGTCCAAGAGAAGACCCAGTAGAGGCTGAAAGCCCTTTTGGAGAAAGCCAGTGCTAGATTTAAGGTCATAAAATACAAATAACAGATCAACTGGAACCAGAATATCAGATTCCAACTGTGCACTGTCTAAAACCTCTGGATGTTTAGTCAGGGTTTTCAGAGAAGGGAGGGCACTGTCCTCAGACCCACCCTCTCTCAGTGCCTCTGCCTGTGGGTGACAGTGAGCAAGACCCTCCCCTGCTCAGCTTGGGCTGGCACATGGCTCGCCGTGCCCGCCTGCTGAGGCCTCTCAGAGTGAGTGTCCCCACCAAGGAGCTGCTCCTTGTGCATCTGGATGATGGCCCCCTAGAAGTGTCGTAAGGACCTGAGATTTTTTTAAGAATGCCTGGGAGGCGTTCTTGACTCCACAGATCACCTCCTGAGTCAGGAATGAACTTAGACCTTTGGAGTCTGCCAGGTACCAGGGAACCCTGTCCAAATGTAAACCCAATAACATATTAAGGCAAAACTGAAGTCAGCACACCGAAAGAAATCCCCAGAAGTTCTGATTTCACCCGAACGATTATCTCCATGATATCCTGAGTTTCTGTTTTTATTACACATCAAAGGCTTCATACTTGAGAAAATTTCACTATGAGGGTCCACAGAGCTGTGAGGACAGGAAGTCAGTCACTCGGGATATTGCAGTTCCCTTCTGGAGAGCAGAACCTGTCCCCTTTCTAAGCTAGTCTCAGTGCTTAGTGGGGTCCGTTGGAACCCACCCTGGTCACAGCATCCACACATTTTCCCTGACAGAGCTGCCAAAGGAGGAGAGTTCTTTAACTCCACCCTTGAGCAGCGTC
The DNA here is from genome assembly GCF_000317375.1 of Microtus ochrogaster. Lineage (NCBI taxonomy): Eukaryota > Metazoa > Chordata > Mammalia > Rodentia > Cricetidae > Microtus > Microtus ochrogaster. Next base: position 69,330,778 of record NC_022010.1, read on the forward strand.
TACAATGTGTGGCTCGTTATCTGACAGGCCCACCTCTTACCGCTAACTCTTCACTCCTGCTGACTTTATTGGCGTCTGACACCCCCCTCCCCGCCCCCAGATAAAGTATTTAGACCATTTTGCTCCTGCCATTATGCACCTTGAGCTTACTACTGGTATCTGGACCTCTTTGACCTCCTCCCAGCAAATGACCAGAGCAGGGTCAAGCGAGGCCTGGCGCTGGGGGACAAATGGGCAGCCTTGGTTGGGTCTTTCTGTCCTCCAATTTGTAGCCTGTGATCACCTAGACAGTTTCCAGACTTCTCAAGAAGTCCCGAGGACCGTTGTTCATCCCAGCATGCCTCCTCTAAAACCAGAGGCACACATGACAGCAGTGCACGCACACACACACGGGTTCCGATGTGACCCATGCACGTGCCTCCGTTGGTAAAGTGGTCTTTTCTCTGCTCACAGCCTATACAAACACCCAGCACTCTGACATGTCTGCTACCCAGACTGCTTCCCAGTTCAGCTGCTGCCATAGCAACCCTCCATCTGCGAGTGTGGACCACTCTTGTGCAGACCAGAGGAGGCTTAGGGGAGATCCCAGAAGCAGAACTCTGCAGACAGCCTTTGGGGTAGCCCAAAGAAACAAGAGCAGGGCCCAATACATGTGTGCTCATTTAGCAACCAAGTGTGGGGTGGTCTTGTTGCACCCTACAGCAGTGTGCACATAGTGACCACATTGTGTCTCACACCACACACACACACACACACACACACACCTTATCTTTTTAAAACCCCAGAAAGTATATTCACAGTATCCAATGGAACAGATGTCCAAAGAATTGCCATTCTCTTAAGTAAACACTGTCTTCCATATTAAGACTGGCTCTAAACAAATAATGTTTCAATAATAAGCCTAAGTACAAACAATAAAAGATTATTCATATTTGCTGGGTATAGTGGCATGTGCCCGTAATCTCAGCACTTAGGAGATGCATGGAGGAAGATCAGGAGTTCAAGGTCAGTCTGAGCTATGTGAAACCTTACCTCAAAAAAGAGAGAGAGAAACATAAATCAACATACAGTTTATTGTTGAAAATCTTACTTCAAATTAAAGATACTCGTTTTTATCCAGAGTTCAGCGCCCTCAGAATTCTGTTTCTTCTTGAGCTTTGTGTTTCCTTCTGACTTGAGCCTGGGTCTAGGCTCCTGTGTACGGATGGACATGCGAAAGGAGGCTTGAGCCCTGATGCGTTCAACGTGCGAGCCAGTCTGGCCCCTAGAGCAGGCTGAAAGGAAGTCAGCTGGGCAGGGACGATTCCACAGCAATCGCAGAGGACAAGGAAGGGAGAGAACTGGGATGTGGAAGTGCTGTAGATGAGGGAGGTGTGACGTGGGTATCTGCTTTCACAGAGATCTCTGATGCACGCCCACGCAGCTGATCTCAGCACCCAGGGCTGATGCACATCCACGCAGCTGATCTCAGCACCCAGGGCTGACCCAGGGCTCACTGTATCTTCAGGGACAGGAGTGGATAAGTGAGAATTTTCCACAGCCCAGACAATCACACCTTAGGACTTGCTCCTAGCTGGTTTTCGAGTTCTGTCACAATAGGCACCAGCACTCTCAGCTCGTTAGCACACCATCCCTCCTATTTACATCTTTCCCTCTGTGTTCTCAAGGAATGAGGAATTCTCTGAATGCTGCACAGTGTGGTGAAATGTTCCCAGACCTTCACAACGAACATACCAACTGGAAAATATCAAACAGTGACTCATAAGCACATGTGCGTGAATGCATGCGCACACACAGACCACATTCTTAGACCTCCCAATCAGCTATGACCAAGTCCACACAAGCTCCCAAAAGGTGGCACTGGAGATGTGGCAGTTGCTGCTCTTACGAAGGAGTTAGGTTCCAGGGCTCATGTCAGGCAGCTCACAACTGCCTGTAACTCCAGCTCCGGAGAATGTGGCACTTCTGAGCTCTGCAGGCAGCTGCAACCATGTTCACACACACACACACACACACACACACACACACACACACACTTTAAAGTAATAAAAGTTAAACCGAAAAGGAAAGGTTTCTGGAAGACTAAACATGAATGAGGATCACCCTCCAGGTCATCGCAGGGGCATTAGCTATTAAGTGATCTCACACATGGCTGGCCCACACACAGGATACGCAGTAGGGAACACGAACCCCCAGACAGTGTTCTGTTGGAGTCTGGGAGCTTGGCCCCGGTCTGCCCGCCCCTCAAATGAGCTATGTGGTCTTAGATGAATCACTAAACGTCTCCCAATGCTCCTTTTCATTTCTAAGTGGGAAGTTATAATTGTGGGGGACATTGTAAGTTCACAGAAAAATGAAGCAGGAAGTACAGAGTCCCCATGTGCCACATCCCCTCCCACTCCCCTCACCCTGACAAGACACACCGCTGTTCGTAAGTTCACCCCAATACACTGTTATCACCCACATGTGGAGGTGAAGTTAGGGCTCACTCTTGTCCGTGAACATCGAATGTGTTTGAGCAGCTGTGTAAGGACAGTTCCCACTGCTGTCGTGTTATATAGAGCAGGTTGGCTACTCTACAATTCCTCTGCAGCCCTCCCCCTCTCTAACGCCCCCTGCTCCTTCTCGGTCTGCATCATGAGGCCTCTTCCATAGACTGTGGCTGCAGTCACCCAGGGAAAGCCTTCTGGAGCTGCATTCTTCCACTTGGTAGTATACACTTGGTAGTATACATTTGGTAGTATACACTTGGTAGTATACACTCAGGTCCCTCCAGTGGCTTCTGGTGGCTTCCTAGCTCTTCCTTCTCCACTTCTGAACAATATTCCATTTTCTGGACAGACCAGAATTTACATAGCCATTCACGTACTTAAAGTGTCTTGGTTGTTGGTCTTCCACCTTTTTAGAGATAAAACATCTAAAAGCAGCCATCTGTGATTTTTATATGGAAATAAGCTTTCAGCTCATTTGGGCAAATATCAGAAATTATGATTCCTGTGTTGCATGGTGAGACACTTCCCTTGTAAGCTGTCTTCCCTGGGGGCTGTACTACCCTTTCATTCTTCTAGGAAGGAGTGAGAGCTCTGGGTTGCTCCTCCCGGCATCTGGTGGACCTGTGCCCTTCTTACAGGTGTGTAATATGCTATGGCTGTGTACCATGCAGGTAACTATGGCATTAAACACCTTCTCAGAGACTCCTGCCTGTCTGCAGATTGCCATGCTGGGGTCTCTGCTGCGATCTTTCATCCATTCTGTAGGTGGACATTTATTTTCCTGTTCTTGAACTGCAAAGGCTCTTTGTATATTTTGGATTCTTGTTCTTCATTAGCTGAGACTTTTCGCAAATATCCTCGCTGCTGGCCATTCTCCGAGAGTGTCTTTTTCTCTGCAGAAGTTTCTTATTTCCATGAAGTCCAGCCTGGCAACCATCTCTCATGGGATGTACCTTTGGAGCTACATCTAAGACCCTGTCACATCCCCAGATCACCCAGACTGTCTACTGTCTCCTGGGAGTTCTGTCCTTTTATCTATTCCCCACATCTATGATGGGTCTGAACTGATGTTTGTTTGGTGTGAGGTTTGTGTTCAGATTCCTTTTTTATCTTATTTTTGATGTGTCTAACAGTTTGCTGAAATAGCAGCCTTTGTCGCTTTGCTGGATTTATGCGGCTGTTTCTGGGCTCTCTAGTCAGGCCCATCATCTGTGCCCAGCCCGCCGACGCTTTTACCAATATCACACCATCTCGACCGATACAGCCACTTCACTACCAGTCCTAGCATTTGGTGGCACCTGCCGTCTGTCTTTGCACAGTTTCTTCAACAGTGAATGATTCATTTGGTCTATTCTGAGTCTTCTGTTTCTCATGTAAACTTTAGAGAGCTGATATCTACAAATTAGTCTACTTGACTTTAGATTGGTATGGCGTTAACTCTAAAGATCAAGATAAGAAGAGAAAGCACCTTGACATGACTGGTTTTGTCGCTTATCTGGGTCTTCGGTGTCTTTCAACCCTTTATAGTCTTCCTCACATAGATCTTAAACATGGTTTATGAGACTTATACCCAAGCATATTTACGTCAAGGGCTACTAATTTAAATGATTATATTTTTTATTTCTGATTCTAATCACTCATTGCTAGTGAATAAGAAAACAGTTGGTTTTGTATACTAATTTATGTCCAAAATCTTTATGTAATTATTTTTTTTAATCTTGGCTTTGCTGAAGTCTTTAGTCTCAGAACTCAGGAGGCAGAGGCAGGTGAGTTCGAGGCCAGCCTGGTCTACAAAGCGAGTTACAGGACAGCCAGGGCTACACAGATAAACCCTATCTTGAAAAAACAAAAACAAAAAAGGGGGGGTGGTCACTTCTTAAAGATGTTCTAGAGGTGAAAGTCTCATCTGTAAATGATAACTGTTTCTTCCCTCCCAATCTGCGTATCTTTTATTAACTTTTCTTGTCTTATTGCATCATCTACACCCAGAATCACGTCAAAAAGCTCCCATTCTGGGTCTGAACAGAAAACAAGTCTGTCAGCTAAGTGAAGTGAACCGAAGGGAGTTTTAAATACCACTCCCCTAGTTAAAGAAATGCCAAAATAAACAAACGGTAAAAATAAAAAAGAAACATCCCTCCAGCCATACTTTATAGAGAACCACTGTGTTTAGCGCAGTTTTATTAGTAACTGCAGAAGGCTTAGAGACCAAGATGCACCCCTGTGACAAGTGAATGAGCAAGCAGACAGCTCAACAGTGACGCGTTCCAAAACAGAAAAAACAATCCACAGAATCATGGCACAACATAGGATAACATTAAGTGCAAATTATTAAGTTAAAAAATTCTAAAAGGGCCATGCTACTGTGTGATTTCAGCTCTCTGATTCCTACTGAGGACTTTCATGGTGGATGGCTGCTTGGGTTTGATCAAATTCTCCCTCTGGGTCCAACAGTAGCAGCACACATGATGTGTATGACTCTGCCCGCTAGCGTGGATTACAGGCATTTGCTTTTGGATGTTCAACTGCTTTTCTTATCTGGCATAAATCCCACTTGGTTATAGTATATAATTCTTTTCATGCATTGTTAGATTCAATTTGTGAGCTGTTTGTGGTTGAGGATATTTGGATCTGTGTTCGTGAGAGCTATTGATCTGTAGTTTTCATTCACTGAAGTATCTTTTCCTCATTTGTCCTTAGGGTGACGCTGGACTCCTAGTGTGGATTGAGAAGTGTTTCTTCTAATTGCATCCTCTGAAAGCGATTACAGAGAATTGCTAGATTTCCCTCCTTAACTACTTGGAAGACTCCACCCAGAATGAGCCCATCTGGACCTAGTACTTTCTGGCTGGAAAGGTCATGAATAATTTGCTTAAAGTCGGGGCTGGAGAGAGGACTCCGCGGTTAAGCTTGCTTAGTGCTCTGCAGAGGGCCTGGGTTCAGCTTCCTCGGGCTACCGCATGTGTGTGGTACACATAAACCATGCAGGCATTCACGCTCATACACACAAATAAAAATAAACAAAGCTTTAAAGTCTCTACTGTACAGAGCTTTGGGATCATCTGTTTCCTCTCATGTGAGCTTTGCCAGACTGTATGTTTCCAGGAATGAGTCTACTTCACTCAAGCAGAGAGCGTGGATGCATCCTTCCGTGTCTTCTGTGTCCACAGGGTCTGTAGCTATATATACCCTTCTATCCACTTCTGCAGGGGTTTCTAGTTCTCTCTCTCTCTCTCTCTCTCTCTCTCTCTCTCTCTCTCTCTCTCTCTCCTTATCCACTAGAAATTTAATTTATTTTATTTCAGAGAACTGGTTCTTGGGCTCTTGGTTCCATGAGTGTTTTGACTTCCTGTTTCAGTTCTGTCAGCCCGTGCCCTTCTTTACTACCCTGCTTACTCTGGATTTAATCCACTCCTACTTAGATGACTGATTATAAATTACTTTTCTGTTTGATGCATTTGATGCTATAAATTTGTGTTCGGGTTCTATTTTTACTTCATGTCTAAAATTGTGATTTCATCTTCACTCAGTTCAGAGTATTTTTTTAATTTCTCTTGAGATTTTTTTCCTACACCCTATGTTACTGCGAACTGTGCTGTTTAACCTTAAAGTGTTTAAAGATTTCCCGGGCCTCTTTCTATTATTGACTTCTAGCTTAAGTCCACTGTGCTCTGAAAAGGAACACTATAGAACTTTTATAGTCATAATGTATTAAGGTGTTCTAACGGCTCAGAACAGAGTGTCGTGATGAATGTTCTCTCTGTCCCCGAGAAGAGTCTGTCACCTGATGTTCAATTCCTCATTTTTCCAGCTCTGTTTGACCCACCGTCTGTCTCTATGATTCTAGTTACATCCCCATCAGTCTAAGTCTGCGGCACTCTTAAGCCCATGGTCCCTAACTGAGTCAACTTTTAACTTTGGAAATTCTTCCTTTGTAAATTCAGCTTCCAAAACTACTCCTGTCCCCAGCTCTCCTCCCTCCACCAGCCACACCCCCCTCTCTCCTCCACCAGCCACACCCCTCTCCCCTCTCCTACCACACTAACCCAGGTGGCAGATAAGCAATTATGAGGTAGGGGTTTTCTTAGGGCACTGTGACCTCCACCAATGTAGGAAAATGCTTCACAGAAGGCCAGCATCAGTGACATAAAATAAACACACGTCCGCACATTAGACAAGAAAGTCATCCAGGGGATGGAAGAGACAGCTCAGTTTTTAAGGGCACGTGCTGCTCTTGCAGAGGACCAGAGTTTGGTGGCAGGCACCTGTATCAGGAGACTCACAACAACCTGTAACTCCACTGTAGAGATTCCGATGCACCTGAGCAACACACATGACCATTCTAACACAACAGATACCTATTAATAAAGGTCTTTTTTTTTTTTAAGTAACCCAATACCGGCATGTTACTGGCAAGCTGATTTCATCACGACTCCAGCTCTGCCCCTGGAAACATGCATGGAGGAACTTCACCAGAGCTGTTGAGTCTAAACCAAACGCTCAGCAGAAGATGAAGCCTTGGGAATGCTCAGGAGCCCTGCTGTGTTTTAGCTGTAACACGGTTGGCAGCATTGCTTATCTTCTGCCATGTTTTAGTTGTTTACCCAAAGCAGAAAGAAGAAATCCTTTTCATTATTGGTTTAAAATGACTTGTATCTGCCTTTCTCAGCAAAGGGCCTGAGGTTTGTGTGCTGAGTAAAATAGGAGGCTTCTCTGTGAGCTAGGATAGGAAAGAAACTATTCTGAAAAGTTCACTAGTTCAAAAGCCCATTGTCAACGCCAGCATCCTTTTATCAGGTTCAATGAAACTGAGGCTAAGACTGAGTCCCTAGTCCAGCGTTGTCTTGTGCTTCCGTGGACCATAAAGCTCTCATCAAACCATCACACAGACCTATCGAGACAAACCCAAGGAGCCCTGGAACTGGCTCTTTAGCTCAGCTGTCATGAGGTCCCCACTGGAATCCATTTCTAGAGAACACAAAGGGCTGGGGCCGAGACCCAGGGGCTGAGAATGGCCAGTGCTTTTCAGAGGACTCCCGTTTGGTGCGCACCACCCGTGCAGAGCAGCTCGCAACCCCAGAGGACTGGCTCCCTCCTCTGACAGTCTCAGGCACCCACACACAAGTAACACACACTCACACAGACAAATTTAAATTAAATTTTAAAATGTTTTAAGCAAGCATAACACCCCCACAAAAAAAGTAGGAACACAAATAGACTTAGTCTTCAACTCTGCCCCCAGCAGTTTTCCTAAGAACTCGAGTCTAATAAAATGCTTATGTCCTACAGAGAAGGCTCTCGTTTTCAGGTATCCGGCAGTCTTCAAAGCTGAGAGCGTGCCAAACAATCCAGCAGCTAGCTAAAGTTAGACAAGGACAAGGCTCTACACGAGGCATTCTGGTCATGGACACTCAGCGAGCACTCACTGTCCGTGAGCAATGTCTTAAGCAAGGTACCCTGCAGGATAATAAATAGTAACCTCCTCCATTGTCTACAGCAAACACCACCCATGGCCACAGCTCTTACTGTGTGACCACACAAAACCCTGGGATTAAATCCTGATCCCCATATCACACAAGAAGCAAGTGAGTCTAGTTTTAGCGATAAAATACTTAGTTGGAGGGGCAGCTTTAACACATTGAGTGGAATTTAAGGACAGCCAGCCAGTCTCTATATAAACACTCAGCAACAGGATGGCGTGGCAGGAAGGGACGTACCTGATATTCCTTGAGGCCTTGGCGGGCTTTTCAGGGGAAAGGCGTGTCATAATGAGGGGGCCCGGATTGAGACTTAAAGACGTGCTGTGGGGGAGGGGTGGCCTACACAGGGTAGATGACCTCCCAGGGGATTTGATAAAATTACATTGTGAAAACTGGTGCTAAATTGTAGGTGATCTTGAAGGAGGGACACAGACGGGCTTATTAATAAAGCCATCACAGTGTCGTAGCTCCTGACGCTTCACGGCTGAACAGGAGGACAGTTTCCAGCCATCATAGTGTTGTAGCTCCTGACGCTTTACGGTTGAACAGGAGGACAGTTTCCTCGGAACCGAAACAGGATGGTCTTGGCACAACTGTCCAAGCACTCCCAAATAATTCAGGGAATCTGTGGGATGAGGGGAGCTGGAAAAATTGGAATTTCAGAGGCATGTGATAGTAAATTCTAAGGCTGGCAAAATCCTACGCTGAGAACCCTGGGCACCCCCTGGAGCTTTCTTTACGCAAAAAAAACCAATGATCTTTTAGAAATGCGCAGAAAAACACAGGGAGAAAAATCTTCCCCAGAAATCCAGAAATCTCCCGCGAAGGCTTCAACTTTTCTTCGCAGTAAAGTAGCTGATACCTGCTTCTGAGGTCATTGTTGCCAACCTCCTGCCAAGCTTTTGGAAAGCGAAAGCCAGGCAGACCTCAGGCCCTGGTTTGGCTCCTGACCCACACGTCCATCCTTTTGTAACTCCCTCTACTCAACTCCAAGTCTGTCTGCGCACGCGCAACGAGGCGGAAGCATGCTAAATGCGAAAGCACAAATTATGTATTGAGAAATCTCTACAATGCCAAATTTTTTTTAGAATAAATATATATATTTAAGAACTCGCTGTGTTAGGGAAACTGTTTACATATTGAGGCGTTCCTCTTTTTTTGACTGGAACAATAAAAGAATAATTTGATATGGCCTTTGTCTCTTTTATACGTGTGTGTGTGTGTGTGTGTGTCCAAAGAAGTCAACCTATTCTACAGACACAGGAGGGAATTCATCTCAGAGTTCAAAGAGCTGCCTCAGGGTCATTCAAAATGCACACCTTGCACCCAGAATACAAGGACAGCATGGTGATTGTGCAGTATCCCTGCACCACACTGGCCCCATATTTTCCTCTTCCCATCATTCCCTCTGCCTTGTGATGCCTCTTCAGCATACGGCACTGAAATGCACCAAGGCATTCAT
>NC_022010.1:69341008-69369262 GCF_000317375.1 Microtus ochrogaster
CTCCCATTGGTGATGCTGTCCTGAGCCCTATCACACAAACACATCTTTTCACACGCTTGCTAGCCTGCTGTATCCATCAGACTTGGTGCCGTTATGACAGAATTCTCTGACACAGACGGCTTGTGGGGCACAGGTGAGCCCGTTTGCAGTTCTGTTGATCTGGATTCCCTGCTCGAGGTACTGAAACCTGTGATCATGGTGCTGGGAGTCACAGAGGCTCTCTGCTCACTGAAGACGAAGCAGAGGGAAGGGGGAGATACAGCCTTCAAAGACACACCCTTGACAACCTGCTTTCCAACTCTCAGAAAAGCACCACGAGCTGGGGACCAGGGTCCAACGCAGGAGCAATTGGGCTTTTACAGGTCACATACAACACACAGCACGATCTTTCTTCCCTGTCTTGGCTCTCCCTGCTAGCTGCTTAGGTTACAGTTTTCTTCTACTAGAACTCTATATACTCTTTACTCTCAAATTTTGGGCTAACTCTGTCTCCAGAAGAGACTTCCCGAAGAACAGGCTATCCCAAAGGCATGCACTGCTGGGGCCACTGTGAATGCATCTTAGGTCTGCTGTGGGAGCTCCTTTGGCCAATAGCCTTTAAGATACCAGCCCACTTGGGCGTGGTCTCTTATACTGTAAATGCAGATGTGCTCAGGCTCTCCTGCTTCCGGCTCTCACTTCTGGCTGCTAGACTCTGTTCCTGTTCCCCTTTCCTGCAGAGGACTGTGATGGAGGACAGTGATCTGAGAGTCTCCCCTAAATAAATAACCCTTTATTATACGTAATTCTGAACTAGTGTGGGATTATTTTGTATCTTCTGCCATCATTGGTGCCCAACGTGGACAACTGAATCTACTTAAAATCTGAGAGAGTTTGGAAAGGAAATCTAGACACTGAAAAACAAAGTTTAGCCACATTTTTTTTCAGATGAGCTCTGCTTGTTGGCGGTAGGCTGCAGCTCCTTTAAGAGAGGTTTCCTGACTCAGCTTTAGCTGCAAAAATCTTGCAGCTGTTTTTAAGAAGACCTCCAGCAAACACTTAAATGGTGTTTATGAATAGCCAACAGCATGATTCTTGGTGGTGTCAGGGACTTTGAAACTCCATAGAGTTCTGGCAATAAACATGGCTCCCACCAGTACCTCTGCCATGAAGCTAGACTCTCAGAAAGCTAAGGAATGAGGTGGATCCAGCCGTCAAAGTCGTGGCTTTAATCCTAGCCATATCATTTAGCAAATTAAAGACTCATGTGGTCAGAAAAAGAGATATATACAGTAAAGATAAATTTAAAGATGAAGAAAACCTCTAAATGGTTTAGAGTATGTTTAAAAATATATGTAGGTTTGAGAGAGAAACGAAAATGATGAAGTCCTTAAAATAAAAAAGAGAGTAGTTTGGTGTGGTGTTACACACCTTTAATCCCAACAAATGAGGTAGAGGCAGGCAGATCTCTACGAGTTCAAGAACAGCCTGCACTATGGAGTGAGTGCCAGGACACCCAAAGATACACAGAGAAACCTAGTCTCAAAAAACAAAAATTAAAAATAAAAGAAATAGAGTTTAAAATAAAGCCACATAGAGATGAAAAATACACAGACAGTCTGGATACTGTGTATCACTGTGTTGTCTTTGAATTGTTTGAATACTGAGGAAGGAGAAACAGCAGCTAAAAGACATTGATTATAAATGCTGCTGGATTAATCAAACATATATATTTTGAAAATGCCTTGACTTCAAAACTGAAGTCAAAAATATGTTACTTTGGAGAGGAGGTTTTGTTTTTGTTACCACAGGAAATGAGAAGCTGTGGGATTCATTCTGGGCTAAGAAAAATCAGGTTCAATCAAGGAAGACCCCCTGAAAAATCTCCAATAGAAGCAAATGGCCCAGATATCTGAGATCTACATCCAGAACAGCTTCAAGACTGCTTACTGAGATGATCAAGCCTCACAGGATACTTCAGTCAGGACTTGATCATAATTCTTCTGTAAGATTATCAGTGCCCCAAATCAGCAGGAAATGGCCTGGAAAACTATACCCACATTCCCCCCCCAAAAAAAAAGAATTATGAATTTTTTCTTTGTTTACAGTGTTGGTTACAAGTTGTATGGATAATGGTCAGGAAGAAAGCTAAACAAAGGAGATTCCATTCAGAGTCCTTGTTTTGAAAAAAAGGGGAAAAGTGCTGTGGGCAATGGTTTTATCCTATAAAGATTTATTTCTTGTACTAGTTTAATAAATCCTGATTGACCAGTAGCCAGGCAGGAAGTAGAGGTGGGGCAAATGAGAACAGAAAAATTCTGGGAAGAAGAAAACAGTCTGCAGTCAGAGACAGAGAGGAAGCAAGATGAGAATCCCTCGCTGACAAAGGTACCAAGCCACATGGCTAATACAGACAAGAATAATGGGTAAATGTAAGATGTAAGGATTAGTGAATAAGAAGCCTGAGCTAAGAGATCAACTAGTTTATAATTAAAGTAGACTTCTGTGTGTTTATTTGGAACTGAACGGCTGGGAACCTGGCCGGACAGAAACCTCCATCAACATAGGTCTTATTTCTTTCCCATGTAACTAGTCTGAAAAACATCATTTTTGCACTTTCAGAGACTCCTTGGGATTGGGTCCTTACAACACAAGGTCCACAACAACAGCCACTGCACACATTAGCTCATTGTTACAAGTGTGCACCCTTTATGCATCCCTTGCCTGATGCTGACAGTCCAGAAAAAGTACAACATAGCTTGCACTGCCTAGCTGAGTGATGGGAAACTCGTTAAAGTAGCTAGTCCAGAATGGCATTGCAAACTACAATTGCAATCACTAAATTAGAACACCAACTCAGAAGTTAAGCTGCTGGTTACACAATAAACATTTGCATGTGACCCAGCACAGCCACCCTTTGCATTTAAGAAGACACCGAAGTCAATACCAATTCTCATTCCCAATGTGGTTGTGAGGCACAAGCCTCAAGTCAGGAGGGATCATCTGATGTGGAAGTCCACTCTGTATGCTGTGAATATGTGTTATTGCCATTGGTTAATAAAGAAGCTGCTTTGGCCTATGACAGGGCAGAATATAGGTAGGTGGGAAAACTAAACTGAATGCAGGGAGAAAGAAGATGGACTTGGAGACTCCATGTAGCTGTCAAAGGAGAAAGATGCCAGAATCCTACTGGTAAGCCATAGCCTTGTAGCAATATACCCATTAATAGAAATGGGTTAATTTAAGATATAAGAGCTAGCTAGGAATACACCTGAGCTGTTGGCCAAACAGTGTTGTAATTAATATAGTTTTATGTGATTATTTGGGTCTGGGAAGCCAGGAAAGAAAGCTCAGTCTCCATCTACAGTCATGAGAATACCAACCAAGGAGCCAAGGACAACAGGGACATGAGAGTGGCTAATGTTGGGTCTCAGTGACTTCCCAAGGAAAGTGCTGATCTGTCTCCCTCCCCACTGGCCACCAAATAGGTAGGTACCCAAGGGACATTGCATCATTGTGGGAAATGAAGAACAGGGACCAGGGCTTGAGACGATTTGGAGACAACAATAACTTTATAAGCAAGGGTCCTCGACTGCTATTTCACCACTAAGTCTACTCTTAAAGGTCTCACGGGCACATCTCTGTGGCAGACTGCATGGGGAGATGGTCATTGGAAACTGACTTCCAGGTTGCACTATAGGTCAGTCCCCATCAGCAGCAAATGCCATGCCATGACATCCAGCAGAGAGCTTGGACAGGCTGGGACTATGCTCAAGTACCAAACCTCTACATTTTCCAGGAATTCCTCAAGTTTACTACTAAACACAAAATTATTTCAATTAAAATTGAATAAATTATGTTTTAAAAACAAACATTTGAAAAGCATTTTTTAAAAAAAAAATCATCTGTTCCTAATTGTCTCACTGTGTTTGAGCTACTGATATCTGGTGTATCTGTGTGGTGGTACATCCCTTTCCAGCTCCATAATCACTGGCAGCAAGGTGGGAGTTTGAAACCAATCTTGGTGGGAAAATCTACTCCATAGAAAGCAGCACATTCTAAAACTGACGACTGAAGTTTCTCTGGAGAACCTGTGGTTAAGACATTTGCCAGAGCAACTAAGAGATGACCATGAAAGACAGTGGAGAAGGTAGGTCTTTTTGGATGACTTGACTTCAAGGGTTTTCTCTTTGTCCACATTATCTACAGGGAGACTAGACTTCATCATGGAAAAGGGCTTGAATGGGTGTGTAAGGTCCTTGTAAGACATCCAATTGGGTGTCTGGTGTGAAGAAGCTGGGGTAGGTGTCTCTCTGGCCTGAGTGCTGAGTGCATGAAAGCTCATATCTGTGTGGCTGCTCATCAGCGGCCTTCCTTGTGGAGCATGTTCTTAGACACCTGAAAATCAAGACCCTGCTACTCATGAAAAGGGTTCTGAGCATCTTGCCTGCTGTGGGTCACAGTTTTCTTGGGAGGGGAGGAATTAAGTTGGGGGATCTTCAGTCTTTCATCTTGTCCAGAAACAAAATGGAGACTCAGCAAGTATGCTATGTCTAGTTTTATGTCAACTTGAGTCATCTGGAAAGAGGGGACCTCAAATGAGAAAATACATATACCCACCATACCTGTAGGCAAGTCTGTGATGATGGCATTTTCCTGACTGATAATTAATGTGGGTGGGCCCATCTGTGAGTGCACCATCCAAGAATGGTCGGTACCACCTCTAGTTGGGTGGAGCCTCCAGAGAGGCTCCTGGCACCAAGATCAGAATGAAGTTCTTTTTTTTTTTTTTGGTTTTTTTTGAGACAGGGTTTCTCTGCGGCTTTGGAGCCTGTCCTGGAACTAGCTCTGTAGACCAGGCTGGTCTCGAACTCACAGAGATCCGCCTGCCTCTGCCTCCCGAGTGCTGGGATTAAAGGCATGCGCCACCACCGCCCGGCTCAGAATGAAGTTCTTGGTAGAATGATTGGCCCACACTAGTGACCTTTAAAAACTTGTCTGCCCCTCCCAGAGATACACAGGGATCTCTTGGGATCAACCATAATACTAGGTCACCAAGGGTCAAAATTACATCTGTTTGTCCTGGCCTGTCTAAACATACCTAGTCGATGGATATGGGGAATGAGTCCACTAAGTATGACAGACAGACAGCCTCTGGCATGGCATGCGTTGGGAGGAATATTTAGCATCTTGGCCAGGATGCCCAGGCATCCTTCTTACAGCAGCATCCTCAGTCCCAACATGGTGACCACATCAGCCTGACTCTGTCCCTAGTTTGTTCCTCTCCACAGGATTCCATCCCCAACTCAGAGGCTTCAAAAAAGCACTTATTTTTATCACAACTTTCTGCATTGGAAATTTGGGGAAGGTGTTCCCCTGGAAGTGTATCTCTGAGCTATCAGTGAGGTACCTCATCTTCTTTGAGTTGTTTTTTGTCTCTGCATCCCTGAGGGACTCCAAAAGAATGGGATCTTCACAGAAGGGAAGCCAGGTAGCCATCTTCCAACTCAACAGCTTAGCCAGGTGATGATGGCCTTTAATCCAGGAAAGGCAGAGGCAGGCCCCAGGTGAGCAGATATCTGAGTTTGAGGCCAGTCTGGTCTATGGAGAAAGTTCCAGGACAGCCAGAGCGACACAAGAAAATTCTTTCTCAAAAACAAACAAATAAAAAAAAAAACACAGTAGCTTCCATAGGACAAGAAACTGAAGCTTCTTGGTCAACTGAAACACAAGGAATTAACAATCTCTTGCTGAGCTCTGATCTCCACACAGTCAAGTGCAGAAGGTAATGTCTCTACCACAAAATCATGGCAGCTTGAATTGCAGAAAGGAGCATGCCCAAATCTAGCAGCCTGGTCTGCAACTCCTTGAGTCTGACTATTAATCATTGTCTTAAGGTTCCGTTGCTGTGATAAAACACCATGACTAAAAGCAACTTAGAGAAGTAACAGTTCATTTCAGCTCACACTTCCACAACACAGTCTATTGCTCAGGGAAGCCAAGGCTGGAACTCAAACAGGGCAGAAACCTGGCGATAGGAGCTGATGCAGGGGCCATGGAAGAGTGCTGCTTACCAGCTTGCTTTTCGTGGCTTGCTCAGCCTGCTTTCTCATATCACCCAGGACCACCAGCCCAGGGTGGCACCACCCACAGTGAGCTGGGCCCTCCCACATCAACTAACAATCAGGAAAATATCCCATAGGCTTGTCTACAGGCCAGTCTGATGGAGTCATTCTCTCACTGTAGAGTCCATTTTATCACGTGACTCTAGTTTGTACTGAGTTCACATAAACTCTCCAGCATGGCAACTTTTCTGCTGCTGAATTAAGATACACCAACAAAAAGCACCTTAAAGGGGAAAAGGGTAAATTTTAGCTCATGGTCTGGAGGGCAACAGTCCATCCTGGTAGGGAAGGCCTGACAGCAAGAGCAAGAAGCTGGCTGATCACATTTACATCCTCACACAGGAAGCAGAGAGAACAGGAACTGGGGACAGGCTGTGAAACCTCCAAGGCCAGCCCCAGTGACTCACTTCCACCAGCAAGGTCCCACCTCCTAAAGGATCCATAACATTGACAAGTGGCACCAACAAGGGTTTGAACACATGAGCCTATGGAAAACATTTTATATCAAGACTACGACATTGGTGTCTTTGGTCTTTTGTCATCGTTCAAGTTTTGTAGGAGGAAAGTTGAGGCAGAGAAGCCACACTGGCCACAGAACTATGGGTGACAAACAGTTGCTCTTCAGAGTACCTGTCACACAGGGGAACATCCTTGCTGTGACACCTGCAGCAATGAACCACTATGGTGTGTGCTTTGAAGACATTAGCACCTGGGAATCTGCAAACCTGCCAAGCTGGCTTAGTGATTCTTACGAGTAAACAGGTGTACAGAAAGTTCTAGTAACCTGCCCTGGGGCTTACAGCTGGGAAGCCAGGACTCCATTGATGTGGGAGGTTCTTCTGTCTATATGTTGCTTTTATTGGCTAATGAATAAAGAAACTGCCTTGGCCTGTTGTGAGGGCAGAGCTTAGGTAGACGGGGAAAACCAAACTAAATGCTGGAAGAAAGAAGGTCGGAGTCAGAGAGACGCCATGTAGCCCCTACCAGAGACAGACACTGAGAACTTTACCCAGTAAGCACAGCCACGTGGCAATACACAGATTAATGGAGATGGGTCAAATTAAGATGTAAGAGTTAGCCAGTAAGAAGCTACAGCTAATGAACAAAGCAATGATTTAAATAATATAGTTTCTGTGTGATTATTTCAAGGATGAGTGGTCAGGAACCAACAAGCGGGCCCCTTACTGCACTCCATTCTGCCTACACAGAAACAGACTATCTTCACCATATACATTCAGCCTTAAAATGTCTAAAACTAGAATTTCCATGTGTTCTATTAACTAGAAGAATTTTCAAGAAATCTTGAATGGCAACAATTTACTTATAAAACGTTCAGATTTGGAACAGTTTCTGGTAAATCAGAATGCCTGGCGATCTCATCTGTCACCACCAATTAAGAGTGCCAGGGTTTATTAAGACAGGGTGATCTGCAAACAGCTTCCTCCAATTATTTCACCAGCAGCCCCTGTGAGCTGGTCACAACCCCTAGGATGGGTGGGTTGGGCCCGATTCAGAGTTGTCCTTTCTGCTCTAAAGTCAGCTCGTGTGCCTGACATCAGGAGATTGTTCATGGTAGGCTGAGAGATGAGAATCCAATGGAACTACAGATCAAGCCTCTGGTTCTTGAAGGAATCTGCCCTGAGAGATGGACCATCTATCTGCTTCTGCAGAGATGTATCACGTGAAGTTGCTGAAACACTCCAGGGCTCATATTCCATCACAGCGTTCAATCCATGAGGCCTTGAGTCCCAGGTATACATGACACTGCAGAACATAGCACACCCCCTAAGAGCCTAAAAGGGAGAGATCTTGGCTGTTTGACCCAGGATGCATCAGGGCTTGGGTGCAGGCAGAATGACTCCATTCCTCCTCGGAGGCCAGGCTGGGAAGTTAGGACTGTCCCAGTCTTCATTGGTGTCTTCTTGCTCTGTTTTGAAAAGATTCCTGAAACTAAAGGAAGGACAGAGGCTGATAAGGCCAATGGCAACCTCAAGAAATGGGAACAAAAGATACTGTGAATGAGACGTGACAAGTACATGTGAGCCCGTCAGGATGTGAGCCTGCTGAGGAAGGAGGACAATGAGGAAGCAGCTGGAGATTCTGATGGAGGAAGGTCATTGGCTAATAAAGAAACTGCCTTGGCCCATTTTATAGGTTAGAACATAGGTGGGTGGAGTAAACAGAACAGAATGCTGGGAGGAAGAGAAAGTGAGCTCAGACTCGATAGCTCTGGACGTAGGCTAGAATCTTCCCGGTAAGCGCACCTTGCGGTGCTACACACATTATTAGAAATGGGCTAGTCCAGGTGCGAGAGTTAGCCGAGAAGAGGCTAGATATAATGGGCCAAGCAGTGTTTAAATGAATAGAGTTTGTGTGTTGTTATTTCGGGGTATAAGCTAGCCAGGCGGCCAGGAGCCAGGCGGCAGGAATGCAACCCGCAGCTCCTACAACAAGATTCCAAACCGGAAGAGCCAGGGGTGCCACCGAACATGGAAAGAGGAAAAAGGGTGGCAACTGAGGTCAGCATAACAGCCACTGCTGGTCAGCTAGGCCCTAACCAATGTCTGGAAGAGATCTCTGACATCTGAGAGGCTCCATTTATTTATCCTATTGGGTGCCCTTCCCCCAAAGACTTCCAAGTGTATTAGTGGCTCATCTTGGTTGTCACCTTGATTGGCTCTGGAATCAACTAAGAAACAAGCCTCTGGACAAGTCTGTGAAGGTATTCCCTAGAGGAGTAAACTGAGTGGAGCAAGACCCTCCCCACAAGTGGGTAGCATGTCACACCTGCAGCCCACACATAAGGAGGTCCAAGGAGAAACTGTTGGTTTTAATTTACTTCTCTTTGCCACTTGCTGGTGAGTGTATCCACCCTGTTGTTGTTGTTGTTGCTGCTGCTGCTGCTGCTGCTGCTGTTACTCTTTGCTGATACTGGAACTCAGCTTCTTCAGACTTCTAACATGAACTAAAGACCATTGGCTCCCCCAGGAATCCTCCAGGCCTTCAAGCTGGATAAGGGCTGCTGAGACAGACAGCCTCATGAACTGAGACCCTCTCCAGTGTGCAGTAGCCATTGCTGAACCACCAATACTGTATCAGATAAGCCAATCTATGATGTGAAATGCCCTCCTGTATATGTGTTGCTTTTATTGGATAGTGAATAAAGCTGTTTTGGCCAATAGCTTAGCAGAGTAAAACCAGGCAGGAAATCCAAACAGTGATAGATAGAAAGAAAGAAAGAAAGAAAGAAAGAAAGAAAGAAAGAAAGAAAGAAAGAAAGAAAGAAAGAAAGAAAGAAAGATAGATATGCCATGTAGCTGCCCTAAGGAGAAAGACATCAGAAAACCTTAACGGTAAGCCACAGCCACATGGTAATACATAGATGAATAGAAATGGATTAATTTAAGATAAAAGAGCTAACTAGGAACACGCCTGAGTCATCAACCAAACAGTGTTGTAATTAATATAGCTTCCGTGTCATTATTCGGGTCTGGGGAGCTGGGAACATAACAAGCAGCCTCCATTTACAAAATGACACCCATATGTTTAGGGCTAACCCGCATGGCCAGCCTCACACTTCAGGTCCCAGTGCTTGTATGCCCACTTGGGGTTAGGAGGAAAGCAGCTGAGAGCATGCACCCCCACCCGGGAAAGCAGCTGGATCGGATCTGCTAGGCTTGCACAGCCAGGAAAGCATGGTGACTCCCACCTCCACACATGGAGACATCCAGGCCAAGCGCATGCTGCGTGGAAGATTTAGATTTTACCCAGACAAAGGGGTTTATGAGCTGCATGGTGCTTCCCAGGGTTGAGATGTGAGCACAGCCCCCACCCAGCAGCCCCAGAGCTGGCAGTAAAGGTACCTCCACCATACTGAAAGGCCGAGAGGTGGAGCCAGCATCCAGGGCCACTGCAACCAAGCTGCTTACCATTTTAAAAGCACTCCTGGTCAGAAAATGATTACAGATATGCAATAAAGGCAGATTCGGACAAAAATAAACCACTGAATGGGCCATAGTATGTTTTTAAAAAAATGTACAAAGGCTTGAGAGAGAGAAGAAAAAGAGTATAGACAGTTATAAAAAGAACTAAATAGTTTTAAAAGTAAAACAAAGTATTTAAAGAGAGTAAAAGTAATATAAAAGAGTACAGACAGTCATAGATTAAAGGAGTAAATAAAAATAAGCCACGTAAAAATGAAATATACACAGAGAGTCAGGATTATGTATATTACTGTATTTTCTTTGAACATTTTGACTGCACAGAGACATTTGATTCTTGGGGCTGCTAAGCTAAACCAACATAAAGGTATCTTAACTTCAAAGTTTGGGTCTAAGGATACATGACTTTGGGATAGAGGTTCTGTTTTTGTTTACAAATGCTCAGTAATATTTTTAAAGATTTTTGTCATTTTTTTATTTTAGTTATTTTTATTTTATGGGCATGAGCATTTTGATTGAATGTACACTATGGGCATGAAGTACACAAAGAGTCCAGAAGAGGGCATCAGATCCCCTGGCATGGGAGTTACAGATGGTTGTGACCCACCATGTAGGTCCTGGGAGTCAAACCCCAGTCCTCTGGAAGAGCAGCCAGCACTCTTAACCACTGAACCATCTCTCCGTCCCATCCATTTTGTTCCTACCCCACATCTCAGCCACTGCTGACAGAGCAGCCATGAACACTGTGGGGAGCAGAGAAGTCCTGAGCCAATGTGTGTTGTTTGACAAAAGCAAGGCCAGGTCAAAGCCAATGTCTTCCACCCATGGGGGAGGCAAAGCCTCCCTGGTCAGGCTGGTTTGTGTGCAGATGTGACATCCCCAAAGCTTCCTCGTGGCTGTTTACAGCCCAAGACTGCTCCCCGGCAGAAAATGCCTACCTGCGAAGATTCGCTAAACTGGCCTCCTTGCTCGGCTTGTGTGATAGCCCCACCTCCCCATTAAACTGCCGTATACAGTAAACCTGGGATGTTAAGCACAAAGGATCGTTCCTTCAAGGGAAGGAATGAAAAACCTGTATCCACCCAGGAGTCTGGAGCAGATCTGTGTTTAGTCAACTTTCTCTCTCAAAGAGATTCATGTAGGCTTTGCTGTACACATGGGATTGAATTAATCCTCACAAGAAGATTTTTTGCCAGATTGTTCTGCTTCTAAATGCACCTAAAATAAACAAACTAAAATAAACGGGATCAGATGCTGAAGTTTGAACCAACACTGGCTACTGAACTGCCCTAGTGCGCTGAGAAAATATACATAAAATCCAGTGAATATATAAAAGCAGTTACGATGAATAAAGAAACAAATTACTCCAGCATTCTTAAAAGGGAATCTAATGAGAAAAAGATGAAATTATACAAAAACAGTTGATCACTAGAAAGGAGAAATTTTCTTTTAATTATTTGAGAAATTCGTACATATACACAATGAACTATGATGTCCACCACCTTTTCCCTCCTCCAGCTCCCCCAATCTCCCCACACACGTCCGTGTCCCAATTTTATGCCCTCCTTTTTTTTAACACTGACTCCTTTAGTGAGTGCTGCCCATATGTGCACATGAATAGGGCCCTCTGCCGGAATATGAACAACCCACCAGCTGCCGAACTCCCAAAGAAGAAAGATTCCCCATCTGGCCCCAGTAGGTATCAACATTCAATAGCTCCTCTGTTAGGGCAGAGGTCCATGAGCCCCTCACCCATCTAGACTGGAAGTTTGGACTGTGTAAGTCTTATGCCAGCAGCCATGGCCATCATGACTGAATGTGCAGAAGCATGTCATGTCCAGGAGACGGCATGACTGGCATGCGCAGAAGTATGCCATGTCCAGGAGACGGCGTGACTGACATGCGCAGAAGCATGCCATGTCCAGGAGACAGAGTGACTGACATGCGCAGAATCATGCCGCGTCCAGGAGACAGCATTTCAGGCATTCCTCTCTACCCCTTGGGGCTTACCCTCTTCTTGCCTCCTCTTCTGCGACATTCCCTGAGCCTTGGCAGGGAAACCGATACTGATTTCCAAAGTTTGCTGACCTGCTCATTCTGTTTGAGGGCGGGAGCGAGAGAATGAAAGGGGAGAAAAAGCCACAGCTGCGCAAAGGGCTGGCTTTTCACAACCAAGTGGAGCCCATAAGACCCATAGCAACTAGAACCTTGTGATAGCTATCCCCTGACTGGCCCCATTCCAAACTATTTGAATGACTACATCCAACCAATCAGGGCCCAGCTAACAATACTGATGTTCTGTAGCTCCAAGAACAGAAAACCCAACAAGAGCTCACCCAGGAGGAAGATGACTGATGAAGGCCCCCACACCCCAGGCTGCTGTCCCAGCAGGGAGCTGTCTGAGTTGGCCTCCAGGACTCAACCAGGGACTCATGGGAGGACTCTTCCTGCTACTCCCAGTGGTAACCTACGGGCCTGCTTTTCAAGGGATCCTCTCAGCTGGCAACCCAAAGCCTCCTATAGCACTGGGCTACACCTGCCACCCCTGGGATAGGCACAAGACCTCAGATAGCATAGGGCTATCGCATCTGGCACCCCTGAGCTGGGCACTCAAGCCTGCTGAGGGCTGAGCAAGAACACTGCCGACTTCCCTCCACTGGTGCATCCTCTTGCTACCAAGGGTGCAGGAGTTCTCACTTTTCCATCCAAACTGTTATTGCTTTATGCAAGTAAAGTTTAACATTTAACATTTAACACAGTGTTACTCTTGTCTTCCCTTTGCTATCTGTCCACTCCATTCTTGGAGAGAGGACAAATAGGAATCTCCTTGGAGACAGGAGATGGTCTCCATCTAGTGACCACTTCAATATAACCCATACAAAGAGGGGAAAAGGAGGCAGAAGCTGTCCCTGAAGAGGCCCAGGTGTTAGGAGCTGGAGAGTTGGCTCCATGGTTAAGAACAGCTGTTGTTCTTGCAGATACCGGTGTCTGCATGCATGCCGCCATGCTTCCCACAATGAGGGTAATGGACTTAGCCTCTGAAACTTTAAACAAGCCCCCAATTAAACGTTTCCTTTCATAAGAGTTGCCTTGATCATGGTATTTGATGTTTTCAAGGACCTAAGCACATTCAGAAAGAGAGAGAGAGCAAGACAGATACAGAGAGAGAGGGGGGAGGAAGAAGAAGAAGAAGAAGAAGAAGAAGAAGAAGAAGAAGAAGAAGAAGAAGAAGAGGACGAGGAGGAAGAAGAAGAAGAAAAAAAATATGAAACTGAAAAAGTACAAAGATTGGGGGATAATCATATGAGATTATGAAGAAGGAAACGTCTTCGTCACCTTGAGCTGTTAAGACAAAATTACCACAAATTGCATGACTTCAGCAGCAAACATTTTGCAGAACTAATATTATAAACATGGCCATATTACTGAAAGCAATCCCACCAAAGTCCCAATAACTTTCTTCAGAGAAATGGGGGGGGGGGTCTTAAAATGCATACAGAAAGCTGGATGTGGTTACAGATCTCTTTAATCCCAGCACTTGGGCAGCAGAAGCAAGTGGATCTCTGTGAATTCCAGGACAGCCTGGTCTAAATATCAATTTCTAGACCAGCCAGGGCTGGACAGTGAGAACCTATCTTTAAAAAGAGAAGTTGTTGTTTCCAGAGGCTGTAGTTGTCTTTGCAATGAGAACATGATGTTTTGCAGGCCTGGTCAGTCTTGGGGGCCCTGGCCATCAAAACCTAGGGCCCTCGTGCAGCCAAGATCCGCCCTCCATGTGCTACTTTGCCCTGAGGACTTGAGTTTCTGGCCCCACATCTAACAGGAGAGATAGCACTGGGTGAAAAACCCCACACTAGGAGCAAAGCTCTACACTGGGAATCCTTTCTAATCCCATCAGCAGGCCCTCGTGGAGGTTTGTTAAACTATCATATCTGTGCTTGTACATTTCCGTCCAGGTCTACGTGGGCCTAAATGGTCTGCAAAGACGGAGCTGCCTGAATGCCCCTGGATCAGCCTAGCCTGCATCCGTGCAGTGCTGTGGGGGCTCAGACATCTTTGCCTGAAGAGATTTCCTGTCTCAGAACTCCTCTCACCTAGAGGAATGACTTTTCATTCTTCCTGTTGAATTACTTTCAAGTCTCTCTTGACAGAGAGATGCAAACATGCTGGCAAGCCCCAATGATCAGACATGGATCCTTAATAGGCATGGAGGTGTTCCCTAGACAGGGCGCCCGCCCTTGCTGATCCTCCCGGCTGTGTGAGAAGCCCCGTGGGCGTCTGTTTGACAGGCTCTGCCAGGAGCTGCAGAGCGGCTTCCTGATGGGGAGAGTGAATCCTACACACCGTTCATACTTGCAGGTGCAGGATCGTAGGCAGGTTTCGCAAGATGCCAATCCCCCCTTGGCACTCTGGGGGGTTCCCCAATGCACACAGAAAAGGGAGCTCATTTTTGTGTCTGCTGAATTCCAAGTGTGCCTGTAGCTTTCCAGTTTACTCTGACCCCCAAATTCCGGCTTCTCACAAGGCTCTTTGCCATCAAGTGACTGATGTCTCTCAAGATTCATTGGTCAGGATCCATACTTCCTCTTGGTCCTAGGCCAGCAGTTTTCTGCTGATAAACTGTGCGGTTTCTTCACTTAATGCTGTGCTCAGAACCCGTTCTTCCTGGTAGCTGCTCATAAAGCTGTGGGGCAGCCACTCCATTTTCTTGCTTTCTATGATCAGCTTTCCCTAAGCCCTGTGTGAAATGAAGCTCTATGATCAGGACCCTGTGTCAGCAGAGATGTGCATGTGTGTAACTGCCTCTTCTCAAAAGGTGTTTTATCAAATTCTCAGAAATGAGTTTGCTGCAACAAGGGCCTTAGATTTTTCACAAGGAATTTTCGGAACGCTCTGGACAATAAATATGAGGGGATCCATCAGGTGGTGATGACAGGGACCCAAGACCAACTCCGAGATGTCTGGGAGCCTCCTAGAGGTAGGGGACACCTGTCGTGTGACTTTTCCTGAGGAGCCATGAACAAATGTCTGTCCATCCCAGATAGGACAATAGCAGCAAACCAGAGGATCCAGCCGAGGCAAGCCTCTAAGGCATTTTCTTCTTTCGTGATCCATGTGGGACAGCCCCGTCCACTGAGTGGCGCCATCCCTGGGCTGGTGGGCCTGGGTTCTATAGGAAAGTATGTTTTCTGCATCAGCTCCTGCCTCCAGGTTCCTGCCCTGTTTGAGCTTCTGTCCTGACTTCCTTCATGACGAACTTTCATAAAAGTGTAAGTCAAATAAACCATTTCCTCCCCAGCTTGCTTTTGGTACATGGTATTTAATGGCAGCAGTAGAAACTAAGACACTCTGTCAACCACATTCCTGAGTGCCAGCTGTGGCTCTACAGGCTGACTGAAGAGAACACCAGAGGGAGGGTGCAAAGGTTGGGAGAGGAGGACAGGCCAACTGCTTCCTGTTTGCATTGGCCTTATCCCAGTTGGGTTTCCTTAATCTGGCAAAGGCTTTGTTTCCCTTCAGGTCCCAAGCCAGCCTCACTCCAGCCATCATGAGGCCCCAGGACCAGCTCAGAGAGTGCCTTTCCCCTCCAATCTTCTAAAGTTCATCTTAATAAACGCAGCCTGTCCCCCAAGCTCAAGGGAGCCAGCCAGCTCCTATGGCTTCCTCCGCCGTTACAGTTCTCTCTCCCTTATAGATGTCTAGCTAAAGACCCTACACCCTTTTAAAGACCCTACACCCTTTCAGAACAGCTAATGGCTGTGTAATGACTAGACCTTTCCTCACTCAGGCAGGAAAATTAAATCTCTATGTAACAGGGACGGTTCCAGTGTGTTGTCCGTGTCTGTGATAAACACCACGGCCAAAAGCAGCTTAGGGTAGGAAAGGGTTCTCTGACTTATACCTGTAGATCATAGTTAATCACTGAAGGAAGCCTGGGCTGGGGCTCAAGGCAGGAATCCAGAGTAAAGCCCATGGAGGATGTGCTGACCGCCTCATGCTCTGGCTCACGCTCATCCTCCTTTCTCGTGCAGTCCAGATCCGCTTGCCTATGAATGGTGCCACAGGGTACCGGGCCCTCTCACATCAATCATCAATGGAGACAAACATGTCCACAAGCCAATCTCATGGAGGCAATCTTTCAAATGAGGTTTCCTCTTTCCAGGTGATTCTAGGTGGTGTCAAGTTGACACTAAAAAGCTAATCAGCACAAAGCCTTCATTATTCAAACATGAGAACACAAAACTTCCTTTCAGCTGAACTCTGACCTTGTGAGCTCATCCCACAGGCTAGCTATCACCAGCTCCAGTTCCCAGACTACAGGCTGGGAAGGTCACATGGCCTCACGAGATCTATGGACTCTGGGTCTTTCCAGGCTCTGGGAAAATTCTCACCGGGAGTCCCAGGGTTCCATGTGTGGCCTAAGCTCACTGTGGGGAAACTAACTCTCATGCCACATGCCTTGATAGTGGTGATGGCACAGAGCAGGCTGACACACAAAGCACACTTACACCTAAAATATAACCTAGAGGTCTCACTTCTACTGCATTTACCCAAATAATAGACTTCCAAAAAGATCTGTTCTCTTTATTCTTGCTAGCCAAGAATTGGAAACAGCTCAGGTTTCATCCAGTAAGTGAGCTGGTCAACAAACTGCCATGTCTGTGGGACTAGTGGATCTGGCTAAGCAATGTAACAGCAGTTCTGACACGGAGAAATACTCACTAACACACTGAACAGAAAAGCAAAGCACAGAAAAGCATTCGCCAGGCCAGAGAGTGGCTGGGAGGTTAAGAGTACACACTGCTCTTCCAGGACACTAGGCTTGCCTCTCAGAACCCACACTGAACTGTTCCCAGCTGCCTGCAACTCCAGCTCCAGGGGATCCAACACCTTCTGGCCTCAGTTGTCACCTGCACACATGTGGAATGCACTCATGCAGACATTACCCATACATGAATAAAGCAAAGGTAACTCTTAGGGCTGCAGAATGGCTCAGCAGGTATGAGCTCTGGCTGCTTTCCCAGAGCATCCAAGATCGGTTCCCAGCCCCCACACAGCAGCAGACAGCCATCAGTAGCTCTAGTTCCAGGAGATCCAATACCTTCTTCTAGCCTCTGCAGACACCAAGCACACAAGTGCACAGACATACATGCAGGAAAAACATCTGTATACATAAAATAAAATATTTTTATTTAATTGTTTGGGGTTTTTTTTGTTTTTGTTTTTGTTTTTTGGTTTTTCGAGACAGGGTTCTCTGTAGCTTTGGAGCCTGTCCTGGCACTAGCTCTTGTAGACCAGGCTGGCCTCAAACTCACAGAGATCCGCCTGCCTCTGCCTCCCGAGTGCTGGGATTAAAGGCGTGCGCCACCACGGCCCGGCTTATTTAATTGTTTTTAAACAAGAAGAGAGCTACCAAATGAACCTATTTACATAAACCTACAGGAGAAAGTCACTCTGCCGCCAGAAACCAGACTGATCGCTTGGGTCCAATGGCAGAGGAAGCTGACAAAGGACACAGGGAATTCTGGACAAGTGATGGGAATATCCTATGTGTTGACTCAGATAATAGGCACATGGGTATATACATTTCTTAAACCCATCAAACTACATTAAAATGGATGCATCTTATTATATGTAAATAAAGTTAATTAAAATATACATATTTAATTTTTAGCATATCAGAGGACTGTTTGTCATTTAGATGAGCAGAGACCAGGGGCGAGAATCAAAACTCCATTCCTGGGCCTGAAGATAGTGCACTGGGTAAAGCGCTCGCTGGGTGGGTCTGACAGCCTAAGTTCATATCCCAAGGAGTCCCGTAAAGCCTGATGTAGGCGGGCAAGCACCGTGTCCAAGCACCACTGCTGGACCAGGCAGAGACTGGGCAGTCTAGAGGTGATGGAGGCAGTGGTAAAGAGAGTCCATCTCAAACGAGGTGGAAGGTGAAGAAAGACACCTCAAGGTCAGCCTCCTATCTCCACACGTGTGTAACACACACACACACATGTGAACACCCTGAAAGCCTAGAGTGCAACCTGGATTTCAACTTGAGATGTGGAATAATTAGGATAAAAATAGTAATATTTTAGTGGTGAAGGTGAGTCACGTGAGGCAGCTGATACAGGGACAGAAGGACGCGGGTACTGACAGGCGCAGATGAAATAACATCAGTGAAACGAATGGGCAGCTTTGATGACCGGCTGACAGCCCCAGAAACATCAGCAGTGTAGCTCATGCGTGACCAGAGAAAGAGAGGCGTTTACTGCTACTGTAAAGACCCTAGTGCAACTCGGCCTGGGGTTGGAAGGGACCCTGAGGGGGAAGGTGGATGTAATTCAGCCAACAACTGGGTAAAGAGGAGTGCCAAGACAGCCTAGACTTGAAGGCTAGAATCCCAGCGAAATGGGGGGTGAGAGTGATAACTAATCATTTTGGACCCGCAGGAGTGTAGCCTGACAGACGTTGAGCTCAGGGTACCCACAGGACAAGAAGAGCAAAAGGATGATTGTAAAACACCCGGAGTGGGAAGGCACTGAAAGCAGCTTCCCCCCTCTTCATCTACCAACTCCATTTTGCCTGGAAGGTCAGGTCGGTTGGGTGCCTAGGCAAAGCAGACAGCAAAGCGTCAAGTACCTTACCATCTAACTCCTGGCTTCTGGGATCAGAACAACCTGGATTCAAACTCTAGTTGTATCACATAAAAATTGTGCGACCCAGGTTAGCCAACTCTTGAATCTCAGCCCTCAGGGTGAAAGGAGCCGAGGTGGCCCAGAGACGCTGCACTCTTCTGGTGACCCACAGCCTCCTTCTCCCCTTATAAGTGGAGCCCCTCTGGGCAGGGAGCTCTTTCCAAACAAGACCTCTGGACTCCAAAACCCACAAACAGACAGTGGGAGAAGGCTGGTGGGAATCCCCAGTTCGGCGGGCTGTGACGTCAAGATGCACATGTGACCACACACACACACACACACACACACACACACACACACACACCCTTACCTAACTCTGGGGAGGTTCCCTTTTGACAAGTTATATCTGATCAAATGAAAAGCATTTGTGAACCCCAGTTCAGTGGGCTGTGACGTCAAGATGCACACGTCACACACACACACACACACACACACACACACACACACAGTGTGGGCAGGGGCGGGGAGTATGGCAGCAGTCCGCCACCTTCTTCCGGGAAGGAAACAGCAACCTGCTCGGGGAAGCCACTGGAGTTTCGGCGCAGATCCACCTCCGGGACCCACGGACACTCAGGTCCTATTGGCATTCTGCAAAAGGACAAGGCATTTGGGATTTCAGCAGGGAGACCTGGGAGACTGTCCCACGATCGCCCCGGGGTAAGAAGACCGACCGCCACGCTGCTCTGAGTCCACTCAGCCACCGGGACTGCCAATCAGAGCGCCCAGCCAATCGAAGCTGCTGACTGTTGTCACGAGACCCACGAAACAGGACGAGAACGGCTCCGGGTTTGGTCCCGCCCTGCCCCAGCCCCTGAGTGCCTACGCCCCCAAGTTGCAGTGTGCTTTGCAATCACAACCCTAGGAGGGTGAGACTTAGGGGCTCAGAAGGGTGAGAACCTTGTCCTGCCCGCATCTAGACCTTTCTTCTCAACCGTGTGGCATCTCCTCACCTACACACCCCTCCTTGCGTGTGACCTAGTTAGGAGTGAACTGTAGGCTTGTCCAGGAGGTGGCAGCAGTGGACCACCCCATCCCACCCCCACCCCTGCCTTGCGCCTGACCTGGGTGCTGTTACAGGGCTCTGAAGTTGGAGGAGGAAAATGTACGCAGTCCAGAGAAAGTTCTCTAACGGTGGGATTCAAACCAGATCCACCTGTCTAAAGAAAACCAGTAGCTAGACATAGACTTGGAGGCCCTTGGGCGGGTCTGGGGGAAGGGGTTACCCGGACTACACCACAGGGAACCTCCCTCACAATCAACTGCCTGTAATTTCAGGAATGAAGCTCCAGGGCCCAAATTACACCCCAAAGAATGGAATCTGAGCCTTCCCTCTGGTCCTTAGGGACTGTGGCGTGGTGTGCTGACTGACCTGTTAGCCACAGAGCGCCCCGAGGCTTCCCAGCACCAGCCAGAGCCCTCTGTACCGAGCTTTCCCTGTCCTCTTCAGAGGAACTCGGCATGGGTTCCCCTGTACATCGTGTACACTGGCTTGAAGTCAACCCCTGCTCCCTCGTGATGTTTTTCCATCCTTTGGTGCCTGGGAAATTAGAATTCCCCGCAGCAGGGCACCAAAATTGAGATGTTCAAGTCCCCTACACAAAATGGTGCAGCATTTACATATAATCTACACATCCTCCTGTACACTTCAGACTGTCTCGAGATCACTTACAGTAACGCAATAATGCTGTGTAGACGTTATCATATTGGTCAGGAACGCTGACAACAGAAGCCCGTGTCTGTTCAGTACAAATCAGACTTCTATTGGCTGTGGTGGTAGCAAGGCTGGGAAGCGAACCCCAATGGCTTGTCCACACAATACCGACTTTCTGTCCCGGAGTTACTCCTTCTCTCTGGCTCTTACGAAAAAGTCCGAAGGACAGACGGTGCCGCTGCTTCTGCGTGTACCCTCGAAGTGAAAAAACTGGGCTAGTTTTGTATCGCTGAGGCACCTATAAACAGCCCACGGACAGCCAACTCCATTGCTTTGAGGCTCTGACTAAGCAGACCATCACAGCAAAGGACAGGGCAGGGCAAAACTGAGCATCCCCATAGCATCCAGGAAGACGGGGGAGGCTAGGGACAAAATGTACCCTTCAAAGGTTTGCCCATGACGCCACTCTCTCCACTGAAGCCCCACCTCTGAACACGGTGCCAAACCTTCAGCACAGAGGCCTTCCTCATAGGACCTTTCTATCTAAACCGTTCTTTTCTTTGAATGTTGTTTTTCTAATTGTATGCAAATATATAAGATCTTATTAAGTGAAAATACTAGTGGGTGTCAATGAGATGGAAAAGCCTCCCAAAGTCCATCACAAAGATGACAAAGTCGCTTTGTCCTCTGGGACAGAGATGGGCTACGTCTGGGTCAATAGTGAGTGGAACGGATTCTTAACCCTGCAAGTAGCTGTTTCTTAAGAGCACAACACTTTTTATCTGAGAAAAAAGCGGCCCTGCTAGGCTTTATTGTGGACTCGTTTCCCAGCAATTCTGGTTCTTCTAGAATACCGCCAAAGCCTCTTACACAATGCGCCTGCTTCCTACCCTCCTTGGCAGGCTCCGCTGGATTGTGGACTGCCAGAGGTCATTGTATACACTGTTAATTACTACGTTTAGATTAGCGTAGTGTCTAAACTAGGCTTTCTACTGCTGGGAACACCATGACCTAAAATAAAGCCAGGGAAGAAGGGGTTCATTTGGCTGGCACTTCCACACTGTACCCCATCACTGAAAGGGAGTCAGGGCAGGAACGCAGCCAGGGCAGGAATTGGGAGGCAGGAGATGATGCAAAGGCCATGGAGGGGTTCTGCTTACTGGCTTGTTCCCCAGGGTTTGTTCAGCCTGCTTTTTTATAGAACCCAGGGCCACCAACCCAGGCGTGGTACCACCCACAATAGGCTGGGCCCTCCCCCATGAATCACTAATTAAGAAAATGCCTGACACTCTTGCCCACAGCTGGATCTTATGGAGGCCTCTCCTCAATTCAGGTTCCCTGCTCTCCGGTGGCTTTAGATTCTCTCAAGCTGACATGAAAGTCTCCAGCACATATTGGAAGAAACGGGGTTCAGTACAGCATTTCCACGCTTGCTTCGCTTTTGTTGACTCTCTTCTTGCTCCCCCCCCATTCCCTGCCCACCTCCTGTTGGCCTCTCCCAGTAGCCCCTTCTGGTTTGGAGCCATGTGAATTCTGGAACCCTCTGCCCACCCACCCTTTACGAACTCTTTTCCCCCTTTCTTGGTACCTTTCTATTTCACGACCTGCATTTCCTCTCTCTCTCTCTCTCTCTCTCTCTCTCTCTCTCTCTCTCTTTTTCTCTCCCCCTCCTTCACTTTCTCTCTCTCTCTTTCAGAAACACAATAATTAAGTGGGGTTATGTGAAATTTTGAAACGCCTCACAGCAAATAGTAAAGAGTCAACTACAGAGTGGAGACAAATCTTTACCAGCTATAATTCAGGCACACAATTAACATAAGGGACTTCGAAAATTAAACACCTAACAAACCTTCCAGCCAGTAACAAGCTGCATGAGATGAACAGAGAGCCCTTAAAAGAAGAAATATGAGCTGTCAGTGGGTGGTTCCCAGTGTTCAACACCCTCACCCATCAGGGAAAGACAAAACTATGTTGAGGTTTTTACCTCACTCCAGTCAGAATGGCTAAAATCAAGGGGGAAAAGGCAACAAACATGGCTGAAGCTATAAAGAAGGGCTCTAGAACGAAGACAGTGACGTACAAACTGGTGTGGCCACTGTGGAAATCAGTGCAGAGGTCCCTCAAAAATCCAAAAATAGAGCCACCGTATGACCCAGCTGCCACTCCTGGGCACACACCCAAAGGGCTCAAGTGCTGTCTCAGAGACACCTGTACACACGTGCTCAACGCTGCACGAGTCACAGAGTGAGAAAACAGACCCCTCCCCCTCGCCAACGTCTGTCTCAGTAATCTTTCTCACTGATGTGCTAAAACAGGCAACTCCAGAAAGAAAGGGTTCCTTCTGGCCCACAGTTCAGCTCAACAAGGATTCCGCTGTGCCCCGGAAGCGGAAGTGGCCAGGGCTTGAGGCAGCCAGTCACACGGTATCCAACTGGGAAATGGATGGATCGATGTGTCTGTCACTCAACTCACACCGCCCACTTTGAACAAGCCATGGTCCTCTGCCTAGGGAACAGTCTCACCCGCAGCTGAGGTGGGTCTTCCCACATCAGCACAGTCAGGATAGGCCCCCACAGGCTCACCCTGTCTCCCAGGCATCTGACCAGCCGGGTGGAATCAGGCATCTCTGGCTTCTCCCTGTCTACTCTTTGCTTCTCTCTCCTCTTCTCTCCCCAGCACCCCAGTGCTCTCTCCTGCCCCCAGCCTGAGCTGTGGGTTTCCCAGAAGACAGCGGAGCCCTAGCAGAGGCACAGCCAGCGGACTTTGAGGGGGGCTCCTTCCAGACAATCACAGGGCTTCCGTTAGGGCCCCACCTCCTGGCCAGTACCCCAGCTCTTTACAGGTGCCCCAAGCTGGTGCTGATGCATTTAACATATGAGCCACCAACAGGCACCTGAGATACAAACCACAACAAACACAAACATTTACACCAACTTCGAGCGTGCAACACTTGAGCAAGATGGGGTGGTTGTTCAGCATGAGCCACCCAACCTATCCTTCACACCATCGCTGGTCCATCTTCCCCAGGACCCAGAATCCCAGTGGCTCTCTTTCTCCATCTCACAGTGCACTCCACGGGGGAGGCATCCCCTCCAGATGTGTGCTGCCTTTTACAACGGTTAGAAGTCAGCTCTCGGGCTCGCTTGCCCTGAGCACCTGTCACCTGTGCACTGAACAGGGCGGGACACTCTGCAAAGATAGCCACAGAACACACGACATCTGCTGCTGAGAGAGACATAGCAGAGCTCTGAGAGCAGGGGCATTTAAGAGCACGTGTGCCCCGGTCCTTCCTGGGGCCTCGCCTCTCTATATAAGGCTGTGCAGCCGCGAGCACATTCAAGCCTTCAGAATCATCAGCAGGATTTGACGCTGCTATCTTTGGAAACAGCATGCGCCTTTCGAGCCCACCTGGGGTTATCTGTGGGCAGTGCACTCGCCTTATAAAGAGACACACATGGCCATGCCACTCAGACCAAAGGAATTCAGACGCATTGCCTCAGAACTCCGAAAATAATACTCCCCGTTTAGGGACTGCAGGGGGAGAGGCTCGGAGCTCAGCTCCACTTGCTAGGATGCAGCAATAAAAAAGCAACCTAGGAAGTACGTATGCTAACAAATACATAACCTACTTCCTTCACCTAGGGGCTGGAAACCATGTGTCCATCAGAAGGGCTGGACTTCTGCAATTAGCAGCTCCTGCAGCTGTGGGTGCTGGTGGACCCTCAAACACAGAACCTAAAGTGCAGCCCTCTGATGGCTACTTAGGAAGAGAAGTAGACGGGGATTCTTGAGAGGCGAGGGGTTAAGCAATGTCTGGGTCAACCTTTGCAGACTCCTGTCCATCAGGACTCGAACTCTTATTTCCACCACACCGATCAGAAGTCCCTAGTCACACCAGGCTGTGACTCGGATCGGGGAATCACTCAGCCCTCAGCAGAGAAGCTCCTCCCAGCGGATGGAGCTAACACAGAGACCCACAGACAGTGCAGGGATGGAGAGACCTTGGAGCACCCAGCCCTAAACGGGGTCTTCATCAGAGCCCTCTCCTCAGGGCTCAGGGAGTCTCCACAGGAGAGGCTGTGAGAGCGAGAGGAAATGGAGTCTGCCAGGTACTGTAGGACGGATGCACGTATGAACTCAGACTGGCGGCATGCAGAAGACAAGCCAGAGAGGGTCAACCAGACAGGGTCCCAGCACTGAGAGGAGCAGAGTCCACCCCTACCAAGAAGCTGTTTGTGCCTGATAGGTGCTGGGGAGCACATCAGTTTCCCCAGTGGAGTGCACTGGCTGTATTGACCCACGCCAGGGCAGGCCCCATGCCTAGGAGTAGCTGACCAACCCAAAACAGACTTCCATGTCTTTTGCGTTGGTATTTTTTTTTTTACCTTTTTGATTTTTCTTTAGGATTTTGTTTGGATTTCTTTTTTTAAATTTTATTTAAGTGTTTTGTTTTTTAAGAGAGAGAGAAAACATAAAGTTGGTTGGATAGAGAGGTGGGGAGAATCTGGAAGGAGTTGGTGGAGAGAGAAGAATATAATCAAAAGATATTGTATGAAAAACTTTTAATAACTGTTTCTAATTCCCTAGGGCAGAGGTTCTCAACCTTCCTGATGCTGCAACCTTTCGGCACAGTTCCTCATGTTGTGGTGATCCCAGCCATAAAAACATTTTCATTGCTACTTCATAACTGTAATTTTGCTGCCGTTATGAACTGTAATGTAAATAGCTGTGTTTTCCAGTGGTCTTAGCGACCCCTGTGAAGGGGTCATCTGACCCCCGAGAGGGTCGAGAGGCACAGGTTGAGAACCACTGCCCTAGATCAAATGTCCCTTTCTCTTTATCCTCTCGGTGCCAATCAGCTGACATTCGCAATCAAACTAAGCATGAGAAAAAAAGAATCATGACTATGAATATGTAGTCAGTCACAAATATTCTCTAAAATATAGGTCTCTAATGTTAGAGTGACCATTCACAAGTGCAGATGGGTGCCCCTACATTCTTGGCCTCTGTGGTGGTTTGCATAGGAATGCCCCCCACAGACTCACGTGTTTGAACGTTGGACCCATAGGAGTGGCACTATTAGGAGGTGTGGCCTTGGTAGAGGAAGTGTGTCACTGTGGGCAGACTTAGATGCTCAAGCTAGGAGGCCTAGTGGGACAGTCTCCTGGTGCCTGTGGATCAAGATGTAGAGCTCTTAGCTCCTTCTCCAGCACCATGTCTGCCTGCACAGTGCCATGCTTCTCACCATGATGATAATAAACTAAACCTCTGAACTGTAAGCTAACATTCATTAAATGTTTTCCTTTATAAGAGTTGCCATGGCCTCTTCACAGCCAATAAAGCCCTAACTAAGACAGCTTCCATGTCGTCTGCAGGAAATGGAAAATGAGGTTCTCTGTCCAGTCCATGTCATTGAGTTTAGTTTACAGCAGGCTCACCCTCATGTCCCTACCCAGGGTGCTCCATCTCTTGGGTCCTCCAGGCTCTGATGCACCCCTTTTGACACATATCTGGCCCATGCTTGCATGCCCAACACAAGCAGAAACAGCAGCTCACACGCCTGTGTCCAGCAGCACACGGGAAGATGCTCTGTACCAAGTGTGGCAGGAAATGGAAAGCCAGCTCCTTGGGTTTATAGCCTACAAAATGTTAAGCCAAAAACTCAGGTGTGGCTCTCCACCCCAGACTCCCAGGGCCCTGCATTTGACAAACACCTTCCTAACTTTTCACAAGGAGTTCTCAAGGGGGCAGGACCACAGCGCAGAGCATACCCCGGAATAACTACATTCTCATAACAAGGCACAGGGTGACTGACAACGTGTTTGCTGTGAACTGTATGTAAGTGACAACATGGGCCGGTGAGGTGTTAAATCCCATCAGCCACTCCCCAGAGCCCCTTCCCAGAAAAGAATCCCAATCTGGGGTGTGTGCTTGCTGTAGTAACTGATGCCTTCTAGAACAAACCCGTGCCGGGCTAATTACAGTTTCTATTTTTAAATTTATTTCCATTCTTCTCCCCCAGCCCAGCGCTGCTCCAGGACACCAGCAATAAAACAGTATTACTGCTAACGGCACAGCCTGTGCTGGCTCAAAATAACTTGTTTGCAGCCCACTGGGAGGCCCCTGTGCCCCGGCACACAAAGACCCAACGCGTGCCATCGAAGGAGCCCTACACGAAGCCATACAGTGGCACAGAGCTCTGGGACTGTGTCCCACTTAGGACCTCCCAGGGTCCAAGAGTGAGGCCGGATCCTGGTTGGCCTATCCCTCCCAGAGGCCACCACACTGCTTCCCTGTGGGGACAGGCCATGACATGTGTGTAAATCATCTCTCTAAAGCCTGCTGGGCTGTGTCAGAGGGAGCCATGGCACAGAAGAGCCTTCTAACAGCTGCTCAGGCATTGGACTGAAAGCAGAGTCCCAGCAGCTGATGTCTGTCCTTCCACCACAGGAATGAGCGGGACTGGCGGACAAGGCCACCAAGTGAGAACTGGCTCTCTATGGCAGGCCACTCAGCAGAGCCATTCACTGGCTTCCTGGCCTTGGGTTGTTGCATCCAAGGGACAAAACGAGGGTTTAGGTGACAGCTCCGAGGGATTTACATCTGACTTGGGCAGTATCAGCAGGACTGTGCTCCTCACCAGACTCGCCCTCCAGGCCAGGCGTCTGTGGACACTTCCCCAGTGTCTGCCTTCCCTTCATATGCATTCTTCCTGGAATGTCCAGACGCCACTTCTACAAAGAGACCAAGCACCCTGGATTAGGATCCACCCGAACCCACTGTTGCCCATTGCCATGCAGTAGTCTCAGCCTGGGTCATTTGTTCCATCCCATGTGTCTCAGGAAAGGACAGGAGAGTCTAGCGGACTGCCTGCCAAGGTTCCATGCCTGTGACATCACTCTACCGTGAAGTCTGTGCAAACCCACTTAGCCCCTGACACTAAGCCTGGGGGCCCCGCACAATCTTCCTTTTCTCTCCACCAGAGTGAGCTCAGGTATGCAGAGGGAATGCAGAGAATCCCAGCCTAGGGCCCCCTTCGAAGACACCAGGGAGCCCCTGTTTACATGAGAGATGGCACTTGGTCCCTGCCGTATTGAAACTGAGAATATGTTTGAATTTTAAAAAATTCAGTGCACATATACATGACATTCCTATGAAAAATAACTTCAATCTCCAGAGGAAAAGAAAAGCTTCAAGCGTGGCGTTGTCAGACGGATTCCAGGTCTCGCTTCTGTGGTCAGCTGTTCCTCTGTCACATGACATAGATTCCCTGAAAACATACAGAAGAGGGAAGAAAGTGGAACAGCCTTACCATGAAGAAAGCGTTTGCACACCACAGAAGCCTTGGAAGAAACTCGGGGGCCTCAGGAGTGCCCAAGACCATGACCTCAGACCATTAGTGTGTCCTTAGGCAGGGGTCATACCAACTCCATGGTCCCAGCAGGGGCAGCGACGCTTAGAGAGGGTGGGCTTGGCACAGGAAGGCACAGTGAACCAACCATGCGAGGACACCGATCAGGGCCACCCTAGTCAAAGAGAAAAATGCATGTCTCAGATGTTAGAAGAAAACCCCAAGTCTGAGCAAAGAGAGGACACTTAAATTCATGTCAAAGCTAGGGACTTTGAATCCTCAACCTCCTGACCTCAGTTTACAGGGGGAGTCTGTAACCCCGGACTAGGGAATGAGAGATAGCCGGGAGAACACCTGAAGCTCATTGGCCAGTGAGTCTAACAATTTGATTGGCTCTGGATTCAGGGAGAGACTTTCCCCAAAACAGTGAAGTTGAGAGTGATCAAGCAAAGACCTGTGGTCAACCTCTGCCCTCACACAGGTGCCCTCACACACAGGTGCCCTCACACACAGGTGC
>NC_022010.1:69369362-69375939 GCF_000317375.1 Microtus ochrogaster
CTCACACACAGGTGCCCTCACACACAGGTGCACTTACACACAGGTGCCCTCAACAGGTACCCTTATACACAGGTGCCCTCACACACAGGTGCCCTTGCAAGGTGCCTTCACACAGGTGCCCTCACACACAGGTGTACTTACACACAGGTGTACTTACACACAGGTGCCCTCACACACAGGTGCACTTACACACAGGTGCCCTCAACAGGTACCCTTATACACAGGTGCCTTCACACACAAGTGTACTTACACACAGGTGCACTTACACACAGGTGCCCTCATACAGATGCCCTCACACACAGGTGCCCTGTCACAGAGGTGCTCTCACACCCAGGTGCCCTCACAACCAGGTGCAATCACACCCAGGTGCACTCACGCCAGAACGTACATGCGCATACACTAACACTACCAACACCTATACACAGCACTGGAAAGATAGTTAAAAACACACACTGCTCTTGCACCAGCCCCGATTCAGTTCCTACAGCCCATCAGGTGGCTCACAACTGCCTGTAACTGCAGCTCCAGGAAGTCTGATGCCCTCTAGTGGCCTCCGAGATCCCTGCACTTATATGTGTATCCCTACACACAGATGCATAATAAACACGTAATCCCCTCGTCATTTGTTAGTTTTGTGATGGAGGAAAGTCATTGGTTCATTAATAAAGAAACTGCTTGGCCCTGATGGGTTAGAACATAGGTGGGTGGAGTAAACAGAACAGAATGCTGGGAGGAAGAAGAAGTGAGCTCAGTTGCCAGGCCAATGCTCTCTGAGGCAGACGCGATGAAGCTCCAACCCAGGATGGACGTAGGCTAGAATCTTCCCGGTAAGTGCACCCCTTGGTGCTACACACATTAATGGGCCAGGCAGTGTTTAAATGAATACAGTTTGTGTGTTGTTATTTTGGGGTATAAGCTAGCCAGGCGGCTGGGAGCAGGGCGGCAGGAATGCAACCTGAAGCTCCTTCAACAGTTCTGCTTTCCCTAGTCAGTTCCAAGGTTCTCAGCAGGAAGCAATGGCTGGCTTCTCAGTAGGTGCACAGCCCGCAGTCCCCAGCACAGAACCCTCCTGGGGCTTGCAAAGTCTCTTGCTCTTCCAGCCAGCTGCCTCTACCCACCCCACCCCCTCCGCCACTGTCTGTCTTTCTCCACTGCCCATGTTGTCCTCCTCTTCCTCCCACTGACTTCGGGTACCTGGGTCATGGTTTCCCAGGGCATTCCAAAGGGAAAAGCGCTGAACCCCAGGGATGGAAAAGAGCTGACTTATGCCTGCAAATTTCATAAAGAAGCAATGGATGTCCTTCAAGTCTACATTTAATTCTTAATTCTATATAAAATGTTTGTGTTGGGAATGTTTTAATAGAAACTGCCAGTACTATGTAATGTGATATGTGATCGAGGGAATAATTTCCTTACCTCTGTGTGTGTGTGTGTGTGCGTGTATGTGTGTGTGTGTGTGTGTGTGTCACAGCGCACATGTGGAGGTCAGAGGATGACTTGAAGGAGTCCATTTTCTCCTGTGTGTGTCCCAGGGAGGGAACTCAGGTCTTCAGGATTGCAACCAGCTCCTTCACCATTGAGCTGGCCCTTGGACGGGTTCATTTTTAACAAATATTGGAAGTGTAAAGAGCAAGAGGGGCCAGGGCCGTGGCTCAGCTGTAACAAGATTGTTCCATGTGATAGAATCTTGGGGGGGGGCTTCACTGCCCCCCTCACAGTACAACATTGAGTGGGAGTCTGGAGATCTGTGAACAAAGGGTTCAAAGGGACTTCAAGCTGGTCGCGTGCTTGCCTGGCATCCTGGAAGGCATGGTGGTACACATCAGCAATCCCCGCACTCCAGGATCAGAGACAGGAAGATCGTAAATTCAAGCTTGGCTACAATGCAAATTCAAGACCAGTCCAGGCTAAAAGAGAGGAGAGGAGGGGGCTAAGAAAGAGAAGAGGGGAGGGAGGGAAGAGGAGGGCAAAAGGAGGCCCCTGACAGTGAAACTCATTCCGTAATACAGGAAGATGGAAGAAGCCCAAAACTGAAAAGCAGGTAAATTTGAGATAAAATGTTTAAAACAGATTATTAATTCCAGATGCTGGGAAGCAGTAAAACATTATTGTCATGATTGCAAAAAATTGACAGACTCTGAAACCATGAGGATAGTCTGTCCAAACTCTTCACTGAACAAAGGGGGAAACCGAGGCCCGAGAGGTGAATCAGCGGGCGGGGAAAAGAAGAACCAAGACTGCCTTTCTCTGTCACTGGTGCCTTTCGTGCCCGCTAATCCCTGAACTGTAACCGCTTCCCTGGGGAAATTCCGATTCCCTGGGATGAGACTGTCTCCACCGTGAGGCCCTTTAGAGCTGAGAACTTACCAAGCTCACAGGGAACAATTGAGGAGCATTGGCTGATGGTTTGTGAATGGATTTCTTACTTTTTCCCACGTAGATTCATCCAGATAACTTGTTCCATGACAGGGAGGAAGGCGGTCAAGGTTTTCTGGCACAAAATGTCTCAATAATCCCATGTGCCCCCTGTTCTCGGAGCCCTTGACAGATGCAAGCTAGAGAGGCCTCTCCTCCCGCCTGTGAATAGCCCGGCAAAGAGCTCCGAACGGCCTGGCCCATTAATCAGGCCAAACCATAAATTTTCCTCCTCATTGCCCGTGGAGAATCCTTCCGGAAGATGTCAGGCTGCATCTGGGGTCCGTGTCCACTGCGTATCTGAAAGGCTCAGCGAGTGGACCTCGAGGGGCAGTCTAGACCCCGAAGTACTTGCTCTTTAAGCCGTGTGACCTTCGACAAGCCTCTTGACCACTCTTGACTCTTCATTCATAAAACAGATGGTCTTGTGGACTAGAGAGGTGGCTCAGTGGTTAAAAGCATTGAGGGGCAGGTCTTTCAGAGGACCTGGGTCGAGTCCCAGCATCCACACTGTGGCTCACAAGCATTTGTAACTCTAGTTCCAGGGAATCTGATGCCCTTTTCTGAGTGCTGACACTAAGGCACTAAATGGTGCTTAGACACACACATGGAACACCTCTACACATAAAATAATAAGATTAATTTTGAAAAAACTCAGGTTGTTTGGAAGGCAAATAAGATAGAGTATATGAATTAGGAAGTGATATTAAAAGTTTTGGGTAAAAGAAATAGATCAACCTAGACCACAAGCCAGTTTCACCCAAAAACCTCCGCCCTGGCATTGCTAGCATTGCCCTGGCTTGCTGGGAATAAGGCCCCGCCCTTTCCACCTACGTAACTAAAGCACCATTGGACCAAGGTGTGCCAGCATGAGAATGTCTCAACATCCAAAGGGTCTGGAACTTGCTATGAATCAAATCTATTTCTGCTTTTTCTCTGAAAAGCAAAACCAAGCAGGACGCACGCGCGCAGAGGACCCTGGCGAGCTGCCAAGACTGCGTCCTGAGTCGGCCGGTTCTCAGCATCCCCGCCAGGGGGCGCTGCGGTCTCCGCTGTGCTCCTCGCAGGGCGTGGCTCCAGGGGCTGCCGTGCTGGTTATCAGGTACGTTGAGGGTGTGTGTGTGTGCCAAGGCTCAGGGTATGTGGCAGGTACCAAGCCCCAGCTGCTGCCGGTTTCCAGGGAAAGGTTGTCATATCTGTATAATTGGCATGTGCTATCCTAAGGCTTCAGCCTGAAACCGCATGGGCTCCTGATCATGCCGAAAAGTCCAAGCTGAGACTCCTTGCAGGGCTGTTTCTGCTGTGGTTCCTTCCAAGGATGCTTCGTTGCTCCTCACACTGTAACACCCTATTTTTGGCCAGATCGCTGCATCTCTGAGGTAAATCCTCAGAGATATGGGATCCACAGCGATGATCCAGGTAGCCATCCTGGACCAAAAAGGGGCTTCCATCCATCCTAACCTTGGGCGGGGGGGAGGCGAGGAGAAGGGACACAAAGTATGACATGAAATTTTGAAAATTTTGGTAATTTCACAGGTAGGTGTTTGTGTGTCTGTGTTAATTTCACAATAAGTGATACATATTTGATGGTTGACAGTGTAGCTCAGAGGTAGGGCTTGTGACTAGCATGTGCCAGGCTCTAGGTTCAATCCCTAGTACCAACAAAAGAATACATTAATGAAATAAAATCGCGATGCATAGATGAGTGTCTAACTTGGCTTGGAGAACATGCACGAGTTCATTTTCAAGCCAGATTTGTGCATGCCCGTGACTGTCAGAACAGAGGCCTCATCCTTTGCTGATTTTTTTTTTTCTCTTTGGAGACAGGGTCTTATGGTATAGCCTTGGTTCACTAGTAGAGCAGTGTGGAACTCAGGTATCTTCCTGTCTCTGCCTCAAAGTGCTGAGAGCAAAGGTGTGGTCACCACATCCTCAGCATCATCTGGTGGGAGGTCTCTAATCCTAGCCCTTCTCTGAGGATATAGTGTCTGTCTGTCTGTCTGTCTGTCAGTCTGTCTGTCTGTCTGTCTGTCTGTCAGTCTGTCTGTCTGTCAGGGTCTCTCTCTCTCTGTCTCTGTCTGTCTGTCTCTGTCTCTCTCTGCCTCTCTCTCTCTCTCTCTCTCTCTCTCTCACACACACACACACACACACACACACACATACACACATACTGCTCATATACAAATGAAGACACTTGGGAGGCAGGAAGGAGGACCTGGAATTCAAAGCTCACCTGGGCTACAGGAGACTCTCTCTCAAGCTCTTTCCTAATGAGGGAGGGAGCTGGCACGTGGATTAACTGGAAGCTGTTCTTGCCCTAGCACACAGATTGCCCTTGGCTAAGTCTCCTGCAGCACAAAACTGGGAGTGATGGTGTGTACCTATAAGCCCAACCCTGGGGAAGTGAAGGCAGGAGAATCAAGAGTTCAAGGTCATCCTCAGCCACAAACAAATTCACAATCAGCCTGAAAAAGGTCTCAAAAATGAAATAAATGAGCAATAAACAAGTGAATCATAAATTAAAAACTTTAAGTAGCATCATACTGTAGAGTTTAAATCTGCATACCTACAATCCTGACCCTTTGAGCTGTTTCGAGGCTTCTCTGACAGAGAACACAGATACAAAGTCGTTATTCTCACCAAATCATGTAGCCCCAAGCTTGCCATTCCTGGCTTTTTTATGTACTAAAACAATATTCTGGCACGGCACACGTCAATTAGCAAGAAAAGTTAACAATAAGCAGGTTACAGAAGCCAAGAAAGCAAAGGAGGGACTTTCCTAGAGCTGTGGACTAGGATTCAGTCTTTGCTCTTATTTGGGCGGGTGAGCTCTTAGGTCACAATAGTGCCTCTAACACGGCCTCGGCTGGCCTAAGCTCTGGGGGCTCTCACAGGGCTTCTCGAAGACTGTTAGCACTCCACTTGGAACCGGGCCAATGAAGTCTCCCCCACCGCCCTTCCCCCCCTCCCCCGGTCTGGGTTACTTTCTTATTTCAAAGCTTTTTCTGGAAGTGTTACCTTATTTTTCCAATGAAGTATTCCCCCCACCCCCAAGCTGGGTTACTTTATTTCAAAGCTTTTTCTGGAAGTGTTATCTTATTTTTTTCTTCTTCTATCATGTTATACTTCTGTGACGAAAATCCAATCCAAGCCCAGTGGAGATAACGTTGGGGTTCCCTGTCCTGTGGCCACCCAGCTGCTTCGGTGGTCCCAGTTGGCATGGCCACTTCTCTCTGCTTTCCCAACTATCTTTGCAACAATTCCTGACACAGGAGCCAGTGGGCTCCATTTCTTGATTCCACACCAACAACCTGTCTCTGTCTCTTGCCAGTTAAAGCAGAGCTGGCATTCTCTACCAATCCTCACCATCTCAACTGCTCTGTGCATGTTTACAGAAAATTTCAAAATTGGATTGTGTCACACAGTTCTGCACATTCTTTTTTTTTTTAAAGATTTATTTATTGTGTATACACTGTTCTGTCTGCATTGCACCAGCAGGCCAGAAGAAGGCACCAGACCTTACTACAGATGGTTGTGAGCCACCACGTGGGTGCTGGGAATTGAACTCAGGACCTCTGGAAGAGCAGCCAGTGCTCTTAACCACTGAGCCATCTCTCCAGCCCCTAAAATTATTTTATGTGTATGAATGTTTTGCTTGCATGTATGTCTGTGTACCACATTGTGCAGTGCCCAGTGAGGTCAAAGAATCTCCTGGAATTGGGGTTACAGACAGCTGTGAGTTGCTTTAACAGTGCTTGGGAATCGAACCCTGGACTCCAGGAAGAGCGGCCAGTGCTCTTAACCACTGAGCCATCTCTCCAACTCCAGTTCTGCACATTCTTAAAACACCTCTCAAAACTGTATTTTTATAAAAATGTTGTAGCCACCTTGGCAAACTCTACAGAAAAGCAACCTGGAGTTTTACTGGGATTGTGCTGACTCTTTAAATCAAGTAGGGGAAAAAGAGAAAAAAAAAGTGACCATTTCAAGCAATCTGCACACTATAGCACTTTCTTTAGGTCAACCTTAATTTAATTTGTTTATTCAGTGTACATGTGCACATGCACAAAAGTGCCACTGCACATCTGTGGAGGACAGAGGACAAGCTGATTTAACGAGGAGGGCGGGGAGGGGCGGGCAGGGAAGGGCAGGGCAGGGCGGG
>NC_022010.1:69376039-69413267 GCF_000317375.1 Microtus ochrogaster
GGGAAGGGCAGGGCAGGGCAGGGCGGGCAGGGAAGGGCAGGGCAGGGCGGGCAGGAGTGAGCAAGTGAGCACTGGCGTTCTCACCAAGTGATAATCCGACTCTAGCAGCAATGCTCCGCTCTCCTTAGTAAACTCTTCTACACACAGACCATTTCTATAGGACAGGGAAGATGACTGACAGTTAGGAGCACTTGCTGCCTTTGCGGAGGACCT
The DNA here is from genome assembly GCF_000317375.1 of Microtus ochrogaster. Lineage (NCBI taxonomy): Eukaryota > Metazoa > Chordata > Mammalia > Rodentia > Cricetidae > Microtus > Microtus ochrogaster. The sequence continues at coordinate 69,376,253 of NC_022010.1, forward strand.
GAGGCCAGTTTCCACCACCTAAGGTATCCAAGCCAGGCAGCCAGAGCACAACCGCCTGAAACTCCTACAGCAATGAAACTGATGTTCTCTTCTGGCCTCTGAGGGTACCTGCACACATGTGGCACACAAACGCATGCATACACGCGCACGCAAACACACACATATGAATAAATATATTTAATTGCAAATAATTCATGAAAAATCTAAAAAACACATGAGTGTTTATACGATCCTGAAGTAGGGCAAAAGTCTGTTTTAGCAAGATAGAAAAGGCAAAAGTTATGAAGGAAATAATTGACATCTAATTATGTAAAAGTGCAAAATACACATAAATGAAAGATACTGTAGAGAGCCCGGGCTGTGGCCCAGCTATCGGGGCCTACCACCCACATGCAAAGCCCAAGGTTCTGCCGGACTGTGGCCCAGCTATTGGGGGCCTGCCGCCCACATGTAAAGCCCAAGGTTCGGTCCCTAGCACTGCACAAACAACCTACAACCCTAGCACTGGGAAAGTAGAAGCAGGAAGATCACAAGTTCAAGATCATCCTCACTAACAGGGAGTTCAGTCAGTCTGGGAAATATAGGACCCTGTCTTTAAAACAAACAAAAATTCTGTAAACAAAGGAAAACTAGAAACCTGAACACCAGATATTTGAAGCCTGTCTGCATGAGGTGGATATGGCAGCACTTAAAGCCATGGGGAGACAGAAGGGAGATGGTTTCTGGGCACCAGTATCGTCTGTGTCTACAAGTAAGGGTGTCTACAAAAGTCTTCGACCTTTCTATGTGTACTAAATATTTTGCAATAATTTTAAAATAATGAAAGCAAAAAAAATCAAAAAGAAAACCCCGACAGGAAACTGTCAGGCTGTCCAAGGACATTCTTATCACTTGCCAGTTAAAGCAGAGCTGGCAGCAGAGGCAGGGACTGGGCTGCCTAGCACAGTCACCGACAGCTTTGGGGGCCACTGAAGATACTGTGTGCGTCAGTTATAACGCACAATCTAGAAATCTGCACCTTTAAAAATCAACCTTGACCTTACTTATTCTAGATTAGCACATCCCCATAAACGAATTTTCAACATTTTGATAGTCTAATACATTAAAAAAAAACACTATGAGCAATCAGTGTCCCTCAACAGGGACTTGTATACATAATATCACTAGCTACTTTTTTTAAAAATATTTATTTATTATGTATACAATATTGTGTCTGTGTATATGCTTGAAGGCCAGAAGAGGGCACCAGACCCCATTACAGATGGTTGTGAGCCACCATGTGGTTGCTGGGAATTGAACTCAGGACCTTTGGAAGAGCAGGCAGTGCTCTTAACCACTGAGCCATCTCTTCAGCCCCCACTAGCTACTTTTTATTGCTGTGATAAACACTGTAACCAGAAGTAACTTAGAGAAGAAGAGTTTCCTTTGGCATAGGATCCTATAGGGGAGTCCATAGAGATGCAGAGGTGTGGCACCAGGAAGTGGAGCAGGAAGCTGAGCGATCGAGCGCATCTGCAACCATAAACAGGCACAGAGACACTGAACCGGAGTGAGACAACCCTCTACACCCTCACAAACCACCCTCCATGGCGTACTTCCCCAACAAGGCTGGCTTTGAGCTTAGGGAGGGATGGACAGCTCTTCCTGACACCCTCCCAAGTCCCCGGCTGAGAAACAGAATTCCACAGTGAATGCCAGTTATCATTCATCTGTGACAAGGGAAGGGCGACTCAAGGCAGCATCAAGAGCCCAGAGAACCAAACCGTGGTGGCCTCTGCTCCTGTCACGATGCAGTCCCCTCCCCCGCTGAACAGGGCTGCAGCAATGACAGAGTCAAGCGTAAGTCACAGCAGTGTGGTGGCTTTGGGCCCCACGCTCTTATCTGGCATCAAGGAGGTGTGGTGTCCCTGCTCCGGAGACCCGGCAGAGATGGGATTAGAGAGATGGACCGTCTGGTTTCGTGGCAGGCTGGGAATGTAGTTCAGTCAGGAGAGTGCTGGGCTGCACACTGAGACACCTGGCATAGCATAAACCAGGCTCAGTGGTATAAGCCTCAGACTCAGGAGATCATCCTTAGCTAAGTAGGGAATTCAAAGGCAGTCTGGGCTATGCAGGACTCCTTCTCAAAACACAAAACAAGACAGGAGCACACGGTGAGGGACAGAGGCTGCTGGAGACAGACAGTGGCCTATGAGGAGATCTTAGGTGATGATACTCCAGCCCCAGTCAAGTCTTCGATGACAGGAGCCCAGACTACACCCTCAACCTGAGTGACCCTAGCATCCCTCCCCCCTGCTCCCAAGTTCCTAACCCAGAAACTGTGACATCAGAAATGCTTGGTATTCAAAATACTGACCTATAGGGTTACTTGTTATACAGCAATGGTATTAAAATATCTTCTTCAGAACCTTTACCCATTGCACAGTGACTGGTTACTCCCCCACGGAGAGAGGTTTAACCAAAGTCACCATCACCAGCAGAGAGTCACATCAAAAGCAGGCACCTTGCCAGGTGTGCAGGCACACACCTTTGATTCCAGCGCTAGGAACAGAGACAGGTAGATCTCTGTAAGTTTGAGGCCAGCCTGGTCTACGTAGTAAGTTCCAGGCCAGCCAGAGCCATATGACGAGACCCTGCTTCAAAAGAATAAAATCAAGGCAGGTGTCTGACACATAGCAAGAACAACACATCACTCTGTGATGTTCTAGTCAACACTGCTTAACCTTCGTGTGCATGTAAAACAGCACCAGACAAAACGAATAGGAACGTCCAGCTTAGAGCAGAGGAGACAGGACAGACTTGAGCTACACAGGGTCCTGGATGGAAGCCCGCTCTGAAGCGTAGATCACTGGACAGGGGAAATGTCAGCAGTGTGTCCATTAGCTGGCACCCAGCATCAGTGCTGGTCTTGTTGACGTTTCATGAGCACACTGAAACTCCACAGCACGTCCACATCACAGGAAATCAGGGGGAGAATGTGTGGAAGCCTTTTCCACTCTTTTTGCCATCATTTTTCGTATTGTTATTATTTGTAACGAGAAATTAATATTCAGAAATAAAAGCAATGCTTTATTTACAAACACTTAAGTACTTCACAATCAGCAACTACAAGAAAGAAGACAAAGCTGAACACAATGCAAATAATCTTAGTAGAGAACCTAGGGATGCAGGAAGCAACAATGAGCAAGAAAAGGGATAAAGTGAGCTGGTGAGATGGCTCAGTGGGTAAAGAAACTTACCAGCAAACCTGAGGACCCAAGTTCAAACCTCAGGATCCACGGGCTGGAAGCAGAGAATACATTCTCATTCCCACGCTCTCTCTCTGTTTCTCTTTTCTCTCTCTCTAAAAAAATAAATAAACTGAAACAGAGGTTAAGAGTTCCAAGCTAGCCGGAGCTACACAGTAATGCACTGTCACAAACAGATAAAAAAGGTTGCGGGGGGGGGGGACAGAAGAGAGAAGGAAGATGACAGATATACATAGATCTTGTCTTTTTCTCTTCCTATGTAGACTCATGTATTTCTCTCTTAGGGTGATCTTTGTTGTATAGGTTCTCTGGGTTTGTGGCCTGTAGGTTTTTCTTAGCTATATCTATAAAAGCCACTTATGAGAGAATACATATTATGTTTGTCTTTCTGGGTCTGGGTTATCTCACTCAATATGGTTTTCTCCATATCCATCCATCTTCCTGCAAATTTCAAGATGTCATTATTTTTCAACACTGAGTAATATTCCATTTTCTAAATGTACCATATTTTCTTTATCCATTCTTCAGTTGAGGAGCATCTAGGTAGTTTCTAGATTCTGGCTATTACAAATAATACTGCTATGAACATAGTTGAGCACATGTCCTTGTGGTATGATTGAGCACCCTTTGGGTAAATACCCAACAGTGGTATTGCTGAGTTTGAGGTAGATAGTTTTTTAACTTTCTGAGAATTTGCCATACTGATTCCAAAGTGGCTGTACAAGTTTGCACTCCCATCAGCAATGGAGGAATGCTCCCCTTACCCCACAATAAGATCCTGTTTTTTGAAAAGGACTTTCAAGCAACTATTCAACACAAAAAAAAACAACCAAATGTTTAAAATGGGAAGATAAGGGGCTGGAGAGATGGCTCAGAGGTTAAGAGCATTGCCTGCTCTTCCAAAGGTCCTGAGTTCGGTTCCCAGCAACCACATGGTGGCTCACAACCATCTGTAATGGGGGCTGGTGCCCTCTTCCTGACTGTAGGCATCCAAATACTGAATATTGTATACATAATAAATAAATAAATAAAATGGGAAGATATTCCCAAGAACGAGACACACAGGCAGCCAACAGGTAAATGGAAAGATTAAACAGCAGCATCCAGGCGTAGCGGCAACCTGCCTATAATCCCAGCTCTGGAAGCTGAAGCTGAGGATCTGAGTTTTGAGATGAGACCAGTCTACATACCAAGACCCTGCTTCGCACACACACGCAAATGCATACCACCGCCAATCATCAAATCAAAACTAAACGAAGCATCACCTACCCCAATGGATACAGTTACTGCCAATGAAACTGAGGGGAACTGCTCAGGAGGCTTTGAGAGGAGGAACCCTGGACACATGGTGGGAGGAACGTGGCAGCCATATGGGAAGAGTACAGATCACATTCAGAAAGACAAGGATCTCAGAAAATGATATCAATATTGTAGCGTGGTTAATAAAAACCCAGAGACAAAAATTGAGATTCAACCTAAAGGTCAGAAAAGCCAAAATAGTCAGCCACTGGCTCTTACCACTATCTCAGTTCAAAATGGCGATCTTGCCTCCAGGAATCTCAGAATGAGACTGTGACTGAGAGCTGTCTTCTCCCGTTTTACAATCCTCTCTAGTTCTGGGATTAGAGGTGTGCACCACTACCATCCAGTTTCTATGGCAACCAGTGTGGCTACTGGGATTAAAGGTGTGTGTGCATCAACAGATGAGTGGATAAAGAAAATGTGTGTGTGTATGGATGTAGACATATGTGTGTAATGGAATAATATTCTGTCATAAAAAAGAACAAGATCTTGTGTACAGTAATGCAGAGGAATATGGAAGACTAAGTGAACTAAGTCAAATCAGAAAGACAAGGACCACATAATCCTATTCTATGTGGAGTCTACAAGCTGATGCTGTATAGCTGTTATATAGAGAGACGTTGATCACCAGGGGCTGCAGTGTTTAGTAGAACTGGTTCAAGGCTACCCAGTCACTGTGGAGTTAGTTCAAGGGGTCTCCCTCCAGCACAGAGACCATAGCAAACCACAGTCCACCATAGCTTTGAAAAATGGAAATTGTATAGCCACTGAGAGGTCACATGGCTAAGCTGTGCCCTCTGCTGCTCTGCTTCGGAGAACACCTATCGACTGTGAGTGATGTTGTAACAGTTGTCCAAAGGGTATTCCAGAACACTGGAGATTGCTTTTGTATGTCCCAAACCAATAAAAACCAACAACTCTTGGACTGGCTAGCTAGCTCAGTACAGAAATTTCTTGCCATGAAGCCTGATGACCTAAGTTTGATGCCCAAGACTCAGGGTAGAAGAAACAGCTCTCAGAAATTATCCCCTGCCCTCAGTGCATATAAACAGTTAATCAGCAGACGTTTAAAACAACAGAGTATCAACTCTCCTCTTAGGCCAGTGTGGGTATCCAGTAGGTGACTTCTTGACTACACAAGATCGAATGAAAAGACCCCTTTGTGGCTCACCATGCCTTCTATGTGTGTCCTATGAAGAGCAGTGACATTTGATGACATGTGTGGAACACTGAGGTCTTCATCTCTCCAGGCTCTAGTCGCCCTCCCCATGTCTCAGAACCCCTGCTTCTGCAGCATGAGCACCCAGTGATGGTTCTATATGAAGTGGTCTCCGCAGAAGACTCATGGGTTGCTGAGGCAGCAGTGTCAGAGACTTTGGGAAGGTGAAAGGGTTTGGGGGATGCTATATCTTCGGAGGATTAATCTACTAGCAAGTTCACTACACGTAATACTGCACAGATTTATCAGCCAATGTCAGCAGACGAGGGCAAGTGACAAGGCAGGAAGTGCTGGGAAGAAGCATAACATATTCTGTTGGCAAGTAGTATCATTGTTTACTAGAAAGACATAGAGGCTCAGTGGACAGATGGCCGAAAACAATGGTAAGAAAGCAGGATGCAAAAAGCAATGGCATTCGTGTATCCATATCACAGCGGCACAGAAGACACAGTGGGGGAGAAAATGCCTCATACGGTAAAAAAAAAAAAAAAAAAAAAAAAAAAAAAAAAAGCCAAACCCCAGAGCAATCTTAATGAGGCTAGGTAAGTAAGAACACTTCCAAACATTCGAGACGCAGAAGCGAACGTAGCAGGCGTGGAACATGTGGCTTTCCAGAGTGGAACAGAAATCAAGACACGTCATGGATGACCCTTCTGAAATGATGTATTTGTTCTCAGGTTCATATGGAAAAGCCCGCTGAACTGCAGAAACTCAGGAAAAGTGAACATGAAACACTGGGCAGATAGATAGATATTACACCCCTGCCTCGTCCCTGTAGCTGGCACGAGTCGCTGTGGTTTATGAATAATCCACGAAAAAGTGCAGAAGAATTCAGTATGATGACGGTGATGCCTGTTGTTGCCAGGGCGAATATGGACTTTCTTTAATAATCAGTACTGAAAAAACCTGCCAGCCAACTGCAAGGAAAAGTAAGATCAAGTCTGTGCCTCTTGGTGTACCATAAGACAATGTCCAAATGGATCACAGGTTTAAAAACTAAATCCTGGTGGAGACTGGGGCTTCAGCTCCTTTCGGCTTAGCTATGGCTCCCCAACATGCAGGGTTAACAATTTAACAATAACACATAAACCAAATACGTATTTGACTGTTCCTTTTTAATTTAAAAAATATTTGAAGATTCATTCATTTTATTTTATGTGTGTTTTGACTGCATGTATGTCTATGCAACATAGGCATGTATGGTGGTGACTTTGGAAGACAGAAGGAATCTTATCCTTGGAATGTAGCTATAAATCGTTGTGAGCTGCCATGTGTGTGCTAGGAACCAAACCCAGGTGCTCTTCAAGAGCAACAAGAGCTCTAACCATCAAACTATCTCCCCAGCGTCTAGTTTCAAAAAATATATTCTATAATTTTATTTCCCAATTTTACTGGCAATCCCTTTATGAATTGAAAATAATTTTTGCTACATAAGATTTATTTATGTTTTCCTACATGTATATCTGTGTGTCATGTCTATGCAGAATCCCAAGGTGGCCAGAAGTGGGACTGGATTCCCTGGAGCTGGGGTTGTAGGTGGCTGTTGGAGCTGAAACACTGCTCTAATTATTCTTTATCATTAAAAACTCAGGAGTCAGCTATGGGGTAAGAACCTGAAGGATCAGAGACGCCAACACTCCTCTCCTACCTTCTCTGCTGCTTCTTCCAAAAGGGTGAGATCCCTCTCCGCCCTGCTTTATTACTTCCTGACCTAGCTGTCCTCAGTCCTCCAGAACCTCTGTGGTTAATTTTAGTTGGTAGCGCGTAGCTCTACCCTCTAACTCTAAGCAAGATTTATTTGTCAGAACACGATCAAAATATCACACATTTCCACTTTTTTGGAAGATTTTTATCTAACATAGTAAAACTACATACAATAAGTACAATAACTATATACAAATATATACAGGTAAGAATTACATTAACAATGTCCAATCCATATGCATTTGACAAATTCAGAGAAAATGTTCCATTATCTATCCTACCTTGGTGAGTCCAAAGTGTTGTACCTAATTCACTTTCTATCCTAACTTGTACTACCAACCAAAAACTATGTTTTTATGTCTCTCGGCCTTATACACTCTATACCTCTTTTGTGAGTTTCTTTCCTGAATTTGATAACAAGGAAAACTATAAATATCTAGTCTTTGACTCCCTCAGAGATATGTGAAGGATATAATATTACCTGAGTAAACAGGAAGTGCACAGCAAACAACTTCCAAAACTATAGAAACAACAGAGACAGCTGCTGCTTGGACAGTCACCCAAGGATTCTCTATAACACTGGGACATTCATCTTTGGCTTACAGGCCTAGAGTATCTGACAGACTTTTCTATGAAGCAGAATTTTTGAAAGACTGTCCTGTCTTGTCTTGGAAAAGTTCAGCAGTCACTCTCTTTTGTGTCCTGCTTGTCTCAATAGGACAGCATACAGCCAACAGTCGAGGCAAGGGCACTTTCTTGCCCAGAGGTTTACTTTTACTTTTGTCACAAAGAAAGTAAGCTCCGTATGAAGTTTCTTCAGTGCCTCTCACCTTCTCTGAAGTATATTGGTGCTGCCAGAAGCAGAAATACTTCACTCTCATAAAAAGCCTTATGTTATTAAAACATCTTAAATGCCATATTCTGTAGTTCTCTGAAGTATTTGAAGGTCACTTCTTTATCTAAAATATACCTTTGCTTGACCTTGAAAACCACCCAACATGATTGTCATAAGTGACTGACTACTAACCTGAATTTCTTTTTTAAAATTTATTTAATTTGATTGTATATTAATTGGTGTTTTGCCTTCATGTATATCTGTGCAAGAGTGTCGGATCCTATGGAACTGGAGTTGCAGACAGTTGTGAGCTGCCATGTGGGTGCTGGGAATTGAACCCAGAACCTCTGCAAGAGCAGTCAGTGCTCTTAACCTCTGAGCCATCTCTCTCCAGGCCCTAACCTAAATTTATTTATTATCACTATTACCCGAGATAGTTTTTAATAATAACTTTCGAGAACCTGAAGTTTACATTACATTGTTGAATGAGCTGCAAAGTACAATACCTTAAACAACGTTGGTACAGTAAGTTCTAAAAAAAACCCTTAAATTTATATTATATACAAAAATATCTTAAACAAGAGTAGAAACATACATACAGTATAATAAAAATTATCTCAAATTTGTATAAATTTACAAAAATTTATGCCAATGTAAAATATTTAAGGTGAATAGTTGCTTTGGGGTTTAAAAGTATATTCAATAATCTACCCTTTTATCCTATCATTTCCTTATCTCCCTTTTTCTTTTTAGAATGAGATCCCTGAATCTAATCTCCTTTGTTCAGCTTTTTTTCCCCAATCATCACCAATAACAACTTGTAATCAAACCCCTTAATGATGACAAATATCTATAACTCATTGAATGATCAAAAACCACCTACCCCACACCTCTTAGAAATGTGGGCATTATATTCTTGAAATTACTTTCTGCAGTCTGGGAACAACATCTTTAGGGGACCAGGAAGAGAAATTGTGATAACTGACAATTCCTCTCCCAGGACTTGACAAGTATCACAATTTGTTATTATATTATTTGTTGTCCAATATCTGTGTGATGGGAATGTGCAGGACTTGTCTAAAGTCCTGGCTAGAGTAGTCTGTAAGGCGGAACCATTTCAGCTAGCCGCCTTGAAACTGTCCTGAGCAGTTTGTAGTCCAAAGCTGATCTTTGGGGGTTGTTTGTCAACTTGGGGTCATTACCACAATCCAGGTGGAATTGTCCTTGTGGGTCCCCATCCTCCTTTTGGAGATGTCAAAGGTCACTGTTAGGCATGGTCACAGTAAACTGCAGAAAACTAAAACATTTTAAATGTCATATGCAGCAGACCTCAAAGGGGTTAAAAGACCACAATTTGTTATGCACATCCAGAGTTTAAAAACTTAATTCCTAATTACCTGATATAGACTCAAACCCGGGATCATGTACAGGAATCTAGATGAAGCCTTTTTCTAGAATTAGTTCATACTCTTATATTACGATTAATATCATGACAAAAGTTTAAAATATATAAATATCATATAGATTTTGAGATAATATTTATACCTTAAGAAAAGCTTTAGAGTCAAAAGAAAACCAAAGAATTATGAAATTAGTGACAACAGAGCAGTCCTTTAATTTTGGATTTTCTTCTATCCCATAATAGGTGGCTCTTCTGACATGAGAGAGAGATTTTGGATTTTACTTTAGTAAACATGCTTGGATTTGGAGAAGAAGAAGAGCACCATTCAAACCTCAAAGCCAATTTTAATCTTTTGATGTGGGAGTCCCCTCTCTGTGCTGTGATTACCATTAATAAATAAAGAACTGCTTTGGACCTATAGCAAGGCAGAAAAAACTAAGCTGAATACTGGGAGGAAGAAGGGTAGAGTCAGAGAGACACCATGGAGCCACCAAAGACAGATGTGCTAAAACTTTGCAGGTAGGCCACGACCTCGTGGTGATATACAGATTAATAGAAATACGTTAAGATATAAGAGTTAACCAATAACAAGCTAGAGCTAATGGGCCAAGCAGTGATTTAATTAATAGTTTCTGTGTGATTACTTTGGGGCTAAGAGGCCAGGAACCAACAAGTTTTTAACTGAATTGGGATTCCAAAAAGTCCATTGGCATTATAAGTCTGTAGAGAACAACAACAACAAATATTTGGGAAGATTTATGAGATTTTACCCTGTTGGAAATGTGACATAGGCCAATTCACTCTTTTCCTTGAGATATTTTCTCTGGATGATTTGCCCTTTTTCTTCAAATGTCTCATTTGTCCAGTGGTCCTAAGATTCCTTACTTTGATGCCTTCATTCTCCTGGAAAGACAAAAAAACAAAAAAACAAAAAAAAAAAAAAACCCTGCTCTAACTCTATCTTTGGGGAGGTTCCCTTTTGGCAAATTCTATCTGATCAAATGAAAGGCATTTGTTAGTCTTGTAAGTTAGTTTAAGTTGAATGGTCACTCTGTTTGATCACCTCTTTTAATAAAGAGCTCTCTCCTATTCGAATCTAATCTTTATCAATTTGATGGTATCCATAGTTTTTCTTCTCCTGTGGAAACAAAAGCAAAACCTCTTCCCCAACATAACATATATCCTGGTTTCCATTCTGAGGTCCATACATCCTTAAATGGTACAGGTTGATTTAATTCAGCAGTTTTTTCTATTATCCAATGTTGCTCCACAGCTGTCAGTACTTTATCATTAACATTTAAAAATTAATAAAAACACTGTGCAATCTATCTCTGGGGGTCTTAATTACCCCTTTCTGTTTATTAAGCACATCTTTTAGAGTGCAATTAGATCTTTCTATAACTGTTTGCCTTGTAGGATTGTGTAGTATACATGTAATATGATTTATATTGTTTTGATTTGGTTTTTGGAGACAGGGTTTCCCTGTAGTTTTGGATCCTGCCCTGGAACTAGCTCTTGTAGACCAGGATGATCTTGAACTCATAGAAATCTATCTGCCTTAGCCTCCTGAGTGCAGGGATTAAAGGCGTGTGCCACCACTGCCCAGCCCAGGATTTATGTTGTAATAAGCAAGAAACTATTTCATTTTATTAGAGACATATGCTAGAGCATTGTCAGTCTTAATTTGTACAGGTATATCCATGATCGCCATAACTTACAATAAATGTATAATTACAGAATCACCTTTTTCAGAACCTAAAGCAGTTGCCCATTGAAATCCTGAATACGTATCTATGTTATGGTGTATATATTCTAATTTTCCAAACTCTACAAAATGAAATACATTAATTTTCCAAACTTCATTCCTTTGACTATGCTTGGGTTACTTCCTGCAGGTAGTGGAGTTTGGTTATAAAAAGAACAAGTAGGATATTTTCTTATAATTTTCTTGCCTTGTTGCCAAGTGATGAAAATATCTTTTCTCAAACCCTTTCTATTAACACAGTGCTTCTTCTGAAATTCTGAGGATTCTAATACATTCCCTTCCAATATCTGATCAATTTCTTCATTACCTTGTGCCTGAGGGCTGGTAGACCTGTATGGGATCCGATATGTGTTATATACAAGGGATGTTCTATTTCTAATTATTTCTTGTAATTGAATAAATAACAAAGATAATTCTGAATAATCTGGAATAAGTTCAGGGATTTCAATATGTATAGCAACTCTTTCTGCATATTAAAAGGTTGTGGAAAATCTAACAACACCATGAGGATAGCATAAAATTCTGACTTTTAAACAGAATCATAAGAATCATTTCCTGACTTATAAACTGCCTTTCCTGATTTGTTTGCATCAGTATAGAATGTAGGGGCTCCAGCAATTGAAGTTATGCTACAATGTAAAAAAAATTCAATTATTTCTCTGTATAAACTGAAGTCTCTTGCTTTGGGGATATTTGTTGTTAATCTCTCCCAAAAAATTACTGTAAGGTCTTTGCCAATGTTCATTTTCTGCCCATAATGAGAAAATTTCAGCCTTAATAAAAAGTACTACAATTTCTGCTGGATCTATTCCTGCTAATTGGCAAAGTCTTAATTTTCCTTTCAGAATCAACTCAAAAACCTTTTCTATAAGGTCTTTAATTTCTTACTTTGTGTGGTAAAAAAACATCCATTCTTAGATATTATCTTCTCTCTGCATGAGAATTCCAGCAGGAGAATGCATAGAAGGTAAAAACAGCGAGAACACAAGCAAGTTGGGGCTCCAAATGATCCACATGTGCATCCTGTAATCACTTTTCTACCAATTCTCTCAACCTCAGCTGATAATTTTCTTGGACTTGTAAGGTTTGAAATAAATTAGTTCCTGAGTTGTCAATTCAACTTTGGGTCATAGCCAGTTAATGTCTCCCAGCAATCATTAAGAGTTCATAATTGATATCTTCCTATTTATACTTTCTGTGATTGAATTTTCTCTCTCTCTCTCTCTCTCTCTCTCTCTCTCTCTCTCTCTCTCACTCTCAACTTTTTGAGACAGGGTTTCTCTGTGTAGCTTTGGCGCATGTCCTGAAACTAGCTCTTTTGGACCAGGTTGGCCTTGAACGCACATAGAGCTGCCTGCCTCTGCCTTCCAAGTGCTGGAATTAAAGGTGTACATCATCGCCAAGCATAAACCTATCTTATATCCTAGATTAATTAATAGAATCTCCTCTTTGTATTTTTTAGGAGCAATTTGTAATCCCTCACAAGGCAAAATTTTCTTCTTCAAACATTTTCTCCAAGGCATCTGCATCTGAATCAGCTAATAAGATATCATCCATATAATGGTCAATTATAGGTTGAGAAAACTGATTATAAACTATTTCCAATGGCTGTTTACGAAATATTGACAAAAGGTAGGGCTGTTTAACATTCCTTGTGGAAGAATTTTCCATTAGTATCTTTTAACAGGCTGGGAATCAGTATAAATCAGCATTGTGAAGGCAAATTTTTCTCTATCCTGTTCTTGCTAATGTATAGTAAAAAAAAAAAAGAAAAGCAATCTTTTAAATCAATCACTATAAAAAGGCATGGGAATTCCAGGCTGTAAAGGGCCCATTGGCTGAGTCACCTAATTAACAGCTCTTAGATCTGCTACCATTCTCTAGTTCCCAGATTTCTTTTCAATAACAAATACAAGGAGAATTCCAAGGACTGGTCAATTCTTCAATGTATTGAGCATTTCGCTGCTCATGTACCAGCTGTTCTAAGGTGTGTAACTTTTCTGACGTCAAAATCCAGACAGGTTTGTCAATTAACCATTTTAAAGGTAGGGCTGCTGGTACCTTTGAAAGAACAACAGCTGTTGTGCCCTGTTTATGCACAACCTGAATTGTGGTGACTGTTCTTTATAACACCTTTTAATATTTCTCCAATAAACATACATTTGTTTATGATTTATTTCTGAGATTGGAGGAATGCCAATCTGGGTTTTGTACTGCTTTAACAAATCACATTTTCAAAAATTTATTGCTACATTAGCCACATAGGATTTTAATTTTCCTCTGTTCTCCTGGCCCATCTTGAGCTTTGTTTTACTTGAGATAAAGCTTCAGTCCCTAAAACTTAACATCTACCCTTGAAGAGACTAATTTGGATGCCACAACCTTGGTGCAATTATTGTTACATCTTCCCCTGTGTCTACCAAATCCTCAATTACAATGTCATTTAATCATATTTTTAACTTTGGTCTTTGATCATTTATAGAAATTTGCCAAAATATTTGCTTTAAGATTTCTCCTGAAAATTTTGTTTTGTCTTATAAAGCTGCTCTGTCATCCAGAGCAGTATGGATTTCTTTAACAGGTGTTAAGCTTTTTAATTGCTCCATGGAATAGTTTCCCCAATGCTGACAGGGAATGACTGAACAGCCCTGGTGAGGCCTACCATCTGGCATTGGGTTCTTGAATGGTAACTGGATAAATTAAGGTTGGTTTTCTAATAACCTTGGGTCACTCCTCTTTATTTCATCTGCAATGGTGCAGTAGCTTCTGCTCTAGACTCCTCTGTGTATGAATAGTTTTCATAGTTTCATTAGTCTTTCTAAAGACTTTATCAGTCAATGTTTAATAGTTGACACTGATATCAAACAACTTTTTTAGGGATAAAATAAGAATTACCAAAATGGTAGTTGACATTATGTCAATCCCAGCTAAGTTGATTATCCCTTCATTTAATTGCCCTATTTTCAAACCATCCATTGTAGAAGTATACAGAGACCTAATTCTGTGCATTGTAAGCTTTTCCATTTTTAATGTGGGGGGGGACTCTTCTCTTTTTCCTTTTTTAACTAACTCCCCCTTTAAGAACTCCAAGGTGACTCATGATCTGCTGATGATGACAGTGAAGTGTGAGGCTGGCAGAAGTTGTGTAGCACACCGGGGTGGAGAACACAGGCAGTGACAGCCTGGCTGAGGGCACCTGAGTAGTTGTGAATGGAGAGTGTGTGGCAGTCGCAACAACAGAAGCCAGAGCATGTGTCAATGCTGCTGACTTAGTGAGGCAGCATCCTGAGAAGGGGGTCCAGGTGAAGTCCACAACCCATGGGGAAAAGGAACCAAGGAGTCAGCCAGGAAGTAAAGGCACAGAGCTGCTTGGAGGCAGAGCCAGCTGGTAGCGAGCCCCTAACTCTGGTGGTGTTTGGAGTCCAGGCATCTGTGGAGATTGGGACCTGTGGAAACTGTTGCAGGAAGGCTGCATCAGGAAAACTCCAGACTTGTTCATAGGCAAGAGAAGAAGAACCAGCCAATTCTGACAGCTGCAGCTGCAAAGCCAGGGGTGAACAGCTATCTTGTGCTTTCATGCCCCAAAAGTTGGATGCTAGATGAAGAACTGTTCTAATTATTCTTTATCAAAAAAAAAAATCAGGAGCCAGATATCAGGGTAAGAACCTGAAGGATCAGAGAAGCCAACACTCCTTTCCTACCTTCTCTGCTCCTTCCTCCAAAAGGCTGAGATCCCTCTCTACCCTGCCTTGCTACTCCCTGTCCTAACTGTCCCCAGTCCTCCAAAGCCTCTGTGGTTAATTTTAGTTGGCTAGTGGCTAGCTCTGCCCTCTGACTCTAAGTAAACTTTGCCAGAACACAATCAAAATATCACTTAACAGCTGCCATGTGGGTGCTGGGAACTGAACTTGCTCTCCAGATCCCGAACTGAAAATATTTTGACAAGTGTTTAAGATGATAGCTGACATGTCTCTGACTTTGCCACCTACCTCAGTAACTAAGAATCCACACTGCACTGTACCTTCAAAGCATAGTGACATTCAGTTCAACTCCTGGAAGCGATGTGAGCATTCTGGCTTTGTAGAACCCCATGCCCTGAGTACAACAGCAATTACTACCTTTATCAGATCATCTACGACTACCCATAAGCATCCTCAAGAGCGGGCCTCTTAATGTTCCCTCATAAGATTGCGTGGGAAGGGTCTCGAGGAGGTGTTAGACCATAAAGAATGTACAAAGCTAACTAAAGGGCTGACTCCATGCTGGAGTGAACAGCTGCTATGGTGCACCTGTTTTAAGATGGTGAGCACTCGGGTGGATGATCCTTCACCATGTTCTAGGTCCAATAACTCACTGGCTCAGTAAGCTGGGCATGGGCAGAGCTTGGTCCACCATGATACCCCATTGGGGTGAACAGACATTTGTTCATGTATCCCCAGAAAAACTCACGTAACTGGGCTTATGCAAATGCCATGTTGTAGTATCTATCGTAGCCACTGGGCTACACCTGCACCACTGCAGGCCCAGCTGAACAAGAGGATGGCACAGGTTCTGTAGCAACCACACAGGGACAACGGCAGCACCATGGCAGACGAGACTGTGCATTTGTTTCCCAACCACACATAACAACCCATTTCTATTCATCTGTGGATCACCACGAGGCTGTGTCTTACAGGTAAGGCTCTGGAGTCTTTCTCCTTCATCAGTTTCATGGCGTCTGACTTTGTCTTCTTTCTCCCTGCATTTGGTTTTCGTTTTCCTGCCTACTTATATTCTGCCCTGCCATAAGCCAAAGAAGCTTCCTTATTAACCAATGGTAATAAAACATATTTATAGCATACAGAGGGGAATCCCACATCAGCACCAAAATGAAAAGACAATGTACAAGCTAGAACGACTAAATTTCAACAAAATTTTGCTCAGTGAGGTTTAAACTAGTATTTGTTCTGGTATTTTTTTTCAACCATTTAGAAATGTAAAATCCATTTGAGGGGGGTTGAGACAGGGTAGCCCTGGCTGTCCTGGAATTCACTCTGTAGTCCAGGCTGGCCTTGAACTCATAGAGATCCACCTGCCTCTGTCTCCTAACTGCTGGAGTTAAAGGCTTGCACCACCATATCCAGAAGAAAACCCATTCTTCCTTTGATAGGTCATACAAAACCAGGAAGGTGTTATAGTTTGCTGATTCTAAATCTGTTGCCAGGAACAGCAAGCTGAAGCCAGTCCACATCCTAAGCCTTCAGAACTTTCCCACTCTTAAAGGACCCACCACCCTTCAAGGATATGCTAAGGAGACAAAAAAGGAAAGGGTCTTGATGGCTCCTAGGGCACAATAAATCTCCCTTGGTCTCACCTCCATCTAGAATCCAGTGCCCCTAATTCAGCCCTCAGCTCACTCTCAATTAGGGCCAATGGGAAAATTCACGTGGATGAGAAACAAGACATGAAGGTGGGAATGCAGGGAGGAGGAGCGCAGGGAGGAGGAGAGAAGGAAGGAGGAGAGCAGGGAGGAGGAGCACAGGGAGGAGTACAGGGAGGAGCTCAGGGAGGCAGGGGCAGGGAAGAGGAGCACAGGGAGGAGTACAGGGAGGAGCAGGGAGGAGGAGAGCAGGGAGGAGGAGCGCAGGGAGGAGGAGAGAAGGAAGGAGGAGAGCAGGGAGGAGGAGCACAGGGAGGAGTACAGGGAGGAGCTCAGGGAGGCAGGGGCAGGGAAGAGGAGCACAGGGAGGAGTGCAGGGAGGAGCAGGGAGGAGGAGAGCAGGGAGGAGGAGTGCAGGGAGGAAGAGAAGGGAGGCAGGAGGGCTGTGGTGGAGATGTAGCAATGAAAGGCCTCTCTGCCAGCAACCTAGAGCTGCTGCCAAACTCAGCCGCTCCTGAGTGAAGGGCCCTGGAAAGTGAGAGAACGGAGAAGGAAAGGGGATAGACTCTTGGTGTGGGTTCTTCAGAGCTTTCTGGAGGTGCTTTTCACATCACAGATAAAACAAAGACAGCATCAGAGATAAACTTCTCCAACAATTCTACTTTACAGTAGATTTTTCAAAATTAAAACCTTGCAGGAACCCCGTAAAATCGTTCTTTACCCATATGGGAAAGCCTGTGCTAACAGACATGGTCATTCCCACCCCAAACTCTGCAGCTGGAAGGAATGTCCACCTGAAGGGCTTGGTTTGTGGTCTTCAAGGTCAATGCGTGCAGGGAAATGAACAGAGAGAAGAGACTAAAAGGCATCCGAAACTCTCAGCTTTCCACGAATCTAAAGAGAGGTACCAGCCAGTTTCTCAACCACATGCACAGGCCAGCGAGACAGCTCAGTGGGTAAAGGCACTTGCCACCAAGCCTAAAGACCCATGAATCCAATCCCTGCAACTCATTGGGGTCCTCTGACCCCACATGCCAGGGTACCTGTGTCCTCACTTAGATGCACACATAATAATAAAATTTTTAAATTTTAGCCAGGTGCAGTGCACCTCTTTAATTCCAGCACTTGGGATGCAGAGGCAAGATGATCTCTATGAGTTCAAGGTCAGCCTGATCTACAGAGAAAGTTCTAGGACAGCCAGGAGTACACAGAGAAACCCTGTCTCAAATAAATAAATAAATAAATAAATAAACCTTTAAAGCAGTAGGAAAACAAACAAAAAAAACCTTAAAAACAAAACAGTTTATAGAAACACAAGGGACCCTGTTCAAGTAAAATACCATTGAGACTTGGCCTTGGCTGGAAGCTATGCATGCTGGCAAGCTCTCCCTGGGGTGGCAGTGGGAGCTGGACAGGGCTAGGGAACCTCGTTCATATAACGGTGATGTCCCACTGTGTAAAGAGGTCATGGAGGCTCCTCCCAGCTCCTCACCTGCCTCACATCTCCTGGCCTTTGTCTGGTGGTTCTCTGTAAGTCATGACACTCGCCACAAGCACAGTGGAGAGGAACTGGGTTCTCTCTCCCTAGCTTAGTTCAACAATAAATACATTCTTTTTCCTTTTCCGGTTTGTCTTCATGACAAGTGGACTTGGGTATTCACTGTCCCTCCCTGGGTTGAGGAAGTACCAGGTTAGCGTGTTTGGAGCACACGGTTTCTCTATAAAGATTTCTCAGCTAGTATATCCCCCCAATCTTCCTCCCCTCCATCCTTTGTCTACTTAAGGAAAGTCAAAATTCTGCATTGGGCCCAACCCCTTTATTCCATTCTTTTGTACCAAAATTGTGCTTAAATGCCCTTCAAGTCCTAACATTAAAGCTGAACTGATCACCAGCATGCCCTCTCTCAGATGTCTCCCTCCACCACTTGGGTTGGACACTGAGAGGCCCCTTGCCTTGCCCCTACTCATTTTCTGGGTCTATTAACCCCTTAAGCAGTGCAGAACTGACCCCTGGCAACATGGAGGAGCTGCACTCTGCAGGCACCTGGTGTCAGCTTACCCCCGCAGCTGCTCAGGTCCCTGCACACACGCTCACATCTGTCTTTCCCACTCATGACAACAGTGATGCACTTGGCTCCCTCTATGCCCTGGAGCCTTCCCATGCTATGGGTTGTTGCTGACCGTTTCTCTGGCACGGTCCTGTCCGCAGCCCTGAGCTCCTGCCTGGAAGATTATGGTTCTCAAGCCATGCCTCCCTTTTCACTTTTCGATTCTGCTGGCAGTCTTAAACCCTCATTGCTTTCTCTGCTTCTGAGTGTCTTCTGCAGTAAGTGAGACAGATATTTCAAGTTCACTCCCTTTTAGTCGTGCCAGTAAAGGAGAGCTGTGGTCTTGCTGTGTGGATTCCAGTTAAGAAGCAGGTGGAATTCTAACACAGCCAGCATTCAGCAGGGACTTCCACCACAGCTTGCTGGTGGCCCACATGGGAGCACCCCACCCCCACCCACACAACCCCTAGCCCACCCCTACACCTTGAGTTCCTTCAGTCTCTGTAAATATAAGGACCGCTGTGATTCATGAGTGGTAGACTATTTGTCTAGTGCCCACACCCCCACAGAAGATAGACGGTGTACCTTATCCAGGTGAAAATGCATGAGTTCTGGGTACCACAGGATCCTGGAGGGCCACCTCCAAGCTTGCACTCCACTGCATCCCTGAGTCCACAGTTGGCCCTGGCACTCCTTAGGCCAGATCCACGCTATGAAAGCCTCCTCCAGAGAGCAACCCCTCTGAGGCAATCGGAGATGTTATGGGCACAGGTCTAAGTGTCTTTTCAGACAGACGACTGTCAATGTGGTTTGGACTTGGAATGAGAACTGGTCCTAGAAGCAGCTCACCCATCTTAACCACATCATCAGTCCAGTGTGGTCTTAATGCACCCAGGCCACTGGAAATTGTGTATCCTAACAGAGGGCAGATTTCATCCTGACATCTTTGTCCTCACAATTTATAAGAGGGAAGATATCTTAGGAGTAAGAAGGGAAATGACCCTGTGGGAAGCTGGACACGTCTCCACAGCAAACTCTTCAGAATGGAAAATGGCAGCAGTTGCCTTACCGCTTTTAAAGTTTGTGTTACAGCAAAACTTGCCTGATGTCACTGTTCATTAACTTAAAAACCTACAGGGCTGAGAGGACTCGGGGGGTTAGGTGCTTGCTGTACAAGCGTGAGAGCCTGAGCCCTAAAGCCCAGAACGCAGTGAGCCCCAGCTGCAGAGTGGTGTCTGCACAGCTCTCACGGGGAGGGTCACAGACAGCTGTATCACCGAGCCGGCTGGCCAGCTACTCTACCTAGAAAAGCAAGTCCCACATTCAGAGGAAGGCATCTTCTCAAATACATGGTGCACAGCAATAGACGGAAAATGCTGCCGACCTCGGTTCTCCACCTGTGCATGCACAGACACCAACACCAGCACACAGATGTGCGTGCACACACATCCCATACTCACGCAGACACGATCACACTCTTAGGCCTATTTCTCTGAAGATTACAAAAGCCTTGGACTGCACCAAGTGAAGGGCAGTAAGAAGCCACTGCACACAGAACTCCCAGGGTCTGATAACAGTGCTGGTTAAAAAAAACAGTGCTGGCCTAGCATGGTAGCATGCACCTTTAATTCCACCACTTGGGAGGCAGATCTTTGTGAGTTTGAGGCCAGCTTAGTCTACATAACAAGTTCCAGGACAGCCAAGAAGGAAAAAGGGAAGGAGGGAGGGAAAGGAGGAAAGGAGGGAGAGGGAGGGAGGGAGGGAAAGAAGGAAGGAAGGAAGGAAGGAAGGAAGGAAGGAAGGAAGGAAGGAAGGAAAAGAAGCAGTGCTGGCCCTTAATATAATCACACAGATGTGAAGACAAAGGGAACTACCAAAAACCCCAAACCCAATGACCTTCCCAATTGTGAAAGTGGCACTGTGTGGTAGCAAAGGCAATAAAGATAATACCCAGTCAGGCTCCAAAAGTAGCTGCAAACTGCTTAGTACTCACCTAATCCGGTTATGCTCATGTGGAAAATGCAGGTTCCACTCATGCTACAGAGCCAGCCATACAGGAAGCATGTGCTAGACTTTGATCTGCATCCACTCACTGAACCAGATGCTGCACATGTATACGGCAGACAGTCGTAATGCACGCGTTAGGCTGAAGAAGGGATCTGCCACGAGGCAGAGGCAATGGGCTAAAACCTGCAAATACTACACAAACCTCCAGCCCAGGCCATGGGAGAGGGAAGTCTACCAAAGTGTTTAAGGAAGCAAATTCCAGATCACTATTGGGAAAGACATTGAACACATGCCTTCTCACGGGTCGTTGGAGCACCGACAGGAAGCTCCGCCACAGCCACCCACTTGCATAAAGGACAAGTACTCTGTGCGCCGCACAGCCTCGCTGGGACA
Source organism: Microtus ochrogaster (assembly GCF_000317375.1). Lineage (NCBI taxonomy): Eukaryota > Metazoa > Chordata > Mammalia > Rodentia > Cricetidae > Microtus > Microtus ochrogaster. Next base: position 69,397,535 of record NC_022010.1, read on the forward strand.
CTGTGTAACCAAATCAACCCAATACTCCCCTGGATGGAATCAATAGTAACACGCCCTTTTTAGGACGCTCTTGATTGGCCACACACCTCTCCTTGCTCTAGTCATTCCTGGATGCAGGTTCAACATCTTAGCCAAATCTTTCTAAAAAGATGACCTGACCCCATTCCAACTTCCTGAGTCAAACACTGGGCGGGGCATGTGTGATTCTACAGATTGCAGACCTGCCTGCTTTTAAACCAGTAGGTGCTCACTAGTTTATCAAAACCACCCTTTCCCCTGGTTTGCTTCCTGCCCATGGACACCCAAAGTGGGAGTGACCTCACTGTCCACTGTCTCCTTAGGCTACTTCTCTGCATCAGACCTTGGCCTTAAACAAAGCCATTCTCTACGATGGCTGGTGGCAGGTGAGCGGCCTTCATCTCCCAAAGGCTGTTTCCAACCCTGGCCAGGCCCCAGCAGCTAGGCTGCTGCCGACTCAAGACTCTGTGCCTGACACCCGACTCTGTTCCTCTCTACTGGTTTCAGTCAAGGAAGCAGGGGCAACTATAGGATGATGAGTTCAAGTGTAAGATAGAAATCCAAAGGTGACAATCTTAATCGGAAAGATAATCAAATCAACTTCCTTCTTCCTCAGGGTATAAGGAGCAACACCTACTTTTAAGAGTCTTTTAGAATGCTGTGTCCTGAAGGAAGCCAGTGTTTCCCTAGCTACAAGAAGGCTTGGCAAACAACAGCGGACACCACCATCTCCCCCATGTTCAGAGCCCTCGTCTGTAGCAGCTTTCAGCATCCACATTGTGAGCTCGCCTTTGCCCCACCCTGAGGTGTGAACATGCGTGCTATTCAGTGTGACTCCTTTCAGAACCCAACCAGAGAGCTGCTCTACCCTGTGTGAAGTCCTCCCAGCAGGGTGGAGAGGGGGTGCAGGAGAGAACCTGGGGAAGAAGCAGGAGCTACACAGGTCTACACTGGAAAAATCTAGGCCAAAGGGTCAGTCTTCTCAATGCTGCGACCCTTTAATAATAACTTTCATCGCTACTTCATTTTAAGTGTAATTTTGCTACCGTTATCAATCATAATGTAAATATGGGCTAGGCAGCATATATGCAATCCCTGAGAAAGGGTCACTGACCCCTGAGGGGTCTGATCTAGGTTATCAATCATAATGTAAATACAGGCTATGCAGCAAATATGCAGTCCCTGAGAAAGGGTCTGATCTAGGCAATTCCTTTGTGCTTGCATTAGTGTCTAGTGGGAGAGAGCTTTGTCTCACGATCAAGACAAGCGTATTTTTTAAAGTGACAAAGTGCTTGCGCCCAGCCAGTGTTAACGCTGCTACAAGCCCAGTCCTGATGTGGGCAGCTTGGTTCCTTACCTTTTCCTGCTGACGGCAGCTGAAACCTAGAACCTGAAGGCAATGTACGAAGAGAAGCATGGACGGCCGCATGGGTCTTCACGGCTAGCGTGCACACGCTGCCAAGAACTGTGTGCACTTGGAAACAGACTCTGCTCTGTGTGGAAGATGTCTGCCCTGCAGAGACCCCAGACTCTTAAGAACTCTGGTCTCGGGACACAAAGTCCCACACAGCTGCTATATTCTCAGTCATCTCCACACTCCTCACACAGGGCACCGAGGCCGTCTTGTGTCTGCATCTACTGTTCATGGTCAGCAGAACAAGAACAGACACAGGGCAAAGTGGGAACCTGGACAGGTAAAATAAAAGCAACCAGTGAAAAGAAAGGTGGGGACCAATGGATAATGAAGTGTTCACTGTCTCTTCGTGTACTTCCCACTGTCAGAGCGCACAGTGCATTTAATAAGCCAGAGCAGGACAGTGGCAACGGCAGATGGCATTTCTGAGGTCTCAAATTACTACAGTCTCATTCAAATAAAATAAAAAATGTAGTCCTATTTATTAAGTAAAAGTAAGTCTTGGGTGTTTTAGTCCAGTATTATAAAATATGCTTGTTACCAAAGGGGTGGGGAATCCCATTAGCCTAAGACAAAAAAAATTAGGGAATTTTCTACTCTAACACAGGAACTCTATAGCCAAAAGTTTCATGTAAGTCTCTTACCTTCTGAACGCCACCTTAACACATCTGTGTAGGCTGACTCAGAAAAGGTTGCCGCAGCATGGTGGCTCTCTGGAGTCTGCACAGGACAGTGGCCAGGCAGCACTCGCAGTCCCCTAAACCCGAGCAGGCCAGGACCTCAGGGTAAGTGTGGCCCGCAAAACCCCTCTGAACACAAACAGGACCGTGGGGAAGCAGTAACTGCGCGACAATCATTCAGGTAAAAAATCCATGTTAAAGAACGACTCCTCTGTTCAGCCTCCAATTTTTACTTTTAAAGGTACGTGAAGCTTCGTCTCCATGCCACAGCGTTCCCTTACACAGGCGAGTCAATTACGCCTGCTATACCTACCAGACCTGGAACGGCTTCATTGCATAGGAAGATTTTTACTGTTTACATTTTCCCCTTAATTTTTAAAAAAGCATAGTAAAGAGTCTGAGGACAAATTATTCAACTGTTTATCATACATAAGACCGCATGACTATAATACAAAGGGGGTCTTTTTTCATTTAACGTTACAATATACACAGCAAGTCCGGACTAGATCTTACAATCTGAACACAGGTATTTAACCTTTTCCATGCTGTTTATGTTTACAATGCACAGAAGTCCTGTAACCAAACTGTGTAGTAAAGCACACAAAACTGGACTGTAACATAACACAGTATGCAGAAGCACTGGATTGTGTGGTTTCCGTTATGTAAGGATCGGCTTAAAAACTGCTTTCTTTTTTGGTGCTTGCTAAAATGTGGCAACCAGCACAGGGGAGAAAAAAGACCTGAGCCACCTGGTGTGGTGTTGGGGTTTCTAAGCAGCAGGTGCCGCCACCGCATCCCTTCTGACCGAGCTGCACTCGAGGTGACGCCTTTATTCATGTAAACTCTCATCGACTACCAAGTTCAAAACAATCCACAGGCTTGACATTTAATTACAAAATAAATATGGATTTCCTGATTAACAACCAAAGTATTTGTGTTTATAAAAACAGGCTCTCCAAGTTTCCACTCACATTCACAGAGTTCAGGCCTTTCTTCTGTCACTGCTTACGGATAAAAACCTGCTTTTGCTCAGGAAAAAAAAAAAAAAATTGACCTAGTCAGCCACATGGAGTTGACCAATAAAAAGTAACGTGGTGTTCTGCTGAGCTGCTTCCAATAGGGCTGTCGGCAGGCAGAGGTAGGTCACTGCTTCTCTCCCAGGTTTCTTGCGGTCCTGGACAAGTAAATCACTCTATCTCCACTCTCCCAATCCCACTGCTTAAGAGTGTAACACCCTAAAATTGCTCAATTTAAATGGGAGCACAAATTTAGCCACTGCCAGACTGTGTTACATGAAGGCAGCATTATCTCCAAGGAGGCACCTGCTAACGCCAGCCCGCTCACTTCAGATCACGCTCAGGCTCTGCCTGCCTCCTGCCCTACTGTGGACCTACTGGTTCAATCAAGACCTCACATTCAAGTTACAAGTAAGTTACTCAGGAGTACAAGCATCAGCTGCTGGCTCCAGTGTCTGGATCCAGTGTCCCTTTCCCTTCAGAAGCCTGAATGCATTTAGAATGTGGCAGGTGTTTACTCTGTTCTGTCCAGTCCACAGACTGCTGTAGATGTCTCGGCTATGGACTCGACAACAGTTCCAGTTTTGTTTAAGCAATAGTACAGCCATAATTCCCACTGACATTGAAAATGGTCTAGTCACACCTTGTGTCAAAGTGCAGGACTGCTACATCATCGGTTACAGACATCTATGTGCTATAAAAACAGCTTTGGTACAATAAATTATCAAAAAGAAAATAAATTTTTGTAAAATTCACAGCATAATTGTGAGGCAAAAAAAGCAGTCACACAAAATTCTGCATTTTAAAATGTTCAGGATGAACAGAAGACGTCTTTGTGCAGAAGAAATGGTGGCGACACCACGTGCCGAGAAAAAGCCAAAGAAAAGGTAAAAAGCAGGAAGGACACAGCTGTAGCTATTTCCATCAAAGCAAACCACTACGTCTGTGGCCTTCAACCAATAGGGAGTCAGCTTTATGACACACGCAAAGTGACCTTGCAATACCTTACAATTAGTGGGTCACAAAAGTCTATTTTAAAAGAAAGGCCTCTTGAATTACCCATTCTCTGTGTTTTCAGCATTAAGGACTGTCTGCAAACGCATGTCCGCAAGTGATTGTATCTGAAATGGTAGGCTCTTCTAACTTCGAGTCCAAATCCATAAGGCCAAAGGTTATCCCAAAGACCACCACTCAGACCTCCCCAGGACTGGCCACAACTGACCCGGTGTTTGCTTCTCAGTGCACCTTGCTGAGGAGACCAGTCCCGTTCCATTCCTATCTTCCCATGGCCTCTCCAACAGGAGAGCCACAGGATCCCATGGAATTGCTGCTTTGCTCCTCGGTAGGCTCAGATAGGAGAGTCCTGATCCCCGCCACTTAGCATGCTTACTGTGCCTTCCAAACGTCAACACAATTGTTCCTCTCACACAGCTGAAGATGGTGTCTGTGTGAGCTGGAGGCCCTCTTCCTTACAGTACTGCATTCCGTGCCCAAATGTGTAGAGGACAGAAAACCCAAATCTCCCGCCCTACCCCAACCCAAAACAAAACATGGGGAAAAGGAGAAAATGTAAAAATGAAAAAAAGAAAAGAAAAAACCAAAACACCCTTATGGGGCCCTTTATGCAAATTCTGTGCAGTGCCTTTTTATTTTAAAATTAGTTGGCAAATGACCAAGACCAACATCTGAACATGAACTTTTGTTGGATAGAAAGACAAACCCACTGTGACAGGGAGATGGCAGGTTAAAGGGGGACAAAAAGAGGGCACCTCGGAGCTCTCCGTGAAGACAGGTGGACATGGCTCTTAAAAACTTCACTGTCCCTTTGCCCTCTGGTAGCCGTTCAGTGTGTCAATCTCCTTCTGATTCAAGCAGCTTTGCACTTTGTTTTTGGGAAAAAAAACACCACTTCTATAAAACACACAAGAAACAAACTCAAGTTTCAATGTAGTCACGAGCTAGCTACAGGACTCTGTTGCACACACACTCCTGTCATGGGAGACTCTTCTCTATCAGCCCCTTGCCTCATGGTCAGGTGTCCTTCAGTCATGTAATGTGCAGGGCCTGTGTTAGCAGAAAATTGGTATGTCGGATGTCCAGCTATGCCAGTCTCTTGGCGGGGATTGGAGTAGACGGTCAAGTTAACGTCCATAGCTCCATTCTGTCCAAAGTCCAAGGCGTTAGCAGCCACTGGGCGGTTCTGGTAGGCTTGGTTGCCTTGATTACCAGTAGAGGAGGAAGATGTGGAGGAAGAAGTCGTTGAGGAAGACAGGGATGTCATGGAGTGGTGACTGTGGCCAACCTCCATGGAATCCTGGGTAGAGGAGCTATTTGTTGGAGAATTGTAGACCCTTGGCCTGGTCCGGTTACCCAAGGCTTGCTGTCCATGGTGGTGGTGATGGTGATGGTGGTGGTGGTGGTGATGGGAACTGTTTCCATGGTGATGATGCAATGCATTCGGCTGAGGGGCTACATGAAAGGTTGTTTCTTGAACAGGATGAGTTTCAACAGTGACTTGTGTAGGAGCTTCAGTGCCTGACCAGCCCAGAGGAGCCGCGAACTGCTGGCGCACCTGGAAGGGAGACATTATCAAAGGGTTACTCAGCACCTGAGCATCGGCACTAAAGCGAGTGAGCTGGCAGATGGGGGGAGTGTGGAAACTTTTAACACACTAGACAGTTCTATACCACAAAAGTCTATGTAATGTAAGTTCCAGAGCAAGGAACATTTTACTGTAAAAGTGGTTGTAGAAGGAGTGGCGGGCCTCCCAGCTCCCGCCACCGGCTAGCTTTACCGGAAATAACAACACACAAACTGTATTCTTTTTAAACACTGCTTGGCACATTAGCTCTAGCCTCGTACTGGCTAATTCTCACATCTACGCTCATGGCCAGGCTCCTGTTTCACTATCTAAGCCGGATCAACAAGCTTCCTATAAAGAACCCAGCAGCACTCTGGGTAGGTCTGGAGAACTCTACTTTCCTTGGAGTCCCTCCTCCCCCCAACTTTCTTTACACAACAAAAGGATGCAGATTCACCCAGATGCTTGACAATCCCTTCCTCCTTCTGAACCCCGCAGGAAGCACCAATGACCCCCACACTAGATCCCGAATCACTTAGCCTAGACTAATGCAAGGACTTCTTTACTAAATAAAATAAATCAACAAAAATCACCCCCTGCTTCCATATTTGTCTTTCTCAACCCACTGAGAGTAGCAAAGTTCTTTCAATCGGCTCACTCTGTCTGAAAATCATTAGTGATTTCCCACTTCCTATCTCTCCAACCTTCCTTAAGTGCTTGGGTTCTAATCACCTGAGACCTCTTTCCCACTCTTGGCCTGGACATGCGCTTCTGGGCATCAGCTCACTGCTTCCTCCTGTCAAGAATGCTTTCATTTCTAATCTTTGCATGCCAGTTCTGGAGTTCCCAGGTGTTCTGGCTAATGCTGCCCCAACCATCTGTGGCAAAGGCCACGTATTCCACCTTGTGTACTGTACTTTCCAGACTCCTTCGTGCCGGACACAGCCATCAGAACTGTGGCTGGAATGAAGGTGGACTTTAGCTGTCACTGCTCGCGAGGTGCAGGCAGGTCTGTCTGCTGGACACTGCACCGTGCACAGCTGAGCTCAGGTGTGTGCGATCACACACTGTGAGAGCAGGGCACAAATGACGCACCCATGCTCTGAAGAGCCGCTTCAGTTACTTCACTGCCACAGTCAAGGAAAGGGAACGCTCTATTCTCAATTTACTCGGACAGTGAGTGTTTAGTCTACTTTACTCAATATGCCTTACCGAACATGTGTTCTTCTCAGACGCATGAGCCTTGACTGGCTGAACAAGGAGGGTCTAGTGCAGCCCTCACTAATACCATGCAGGGAATACCTCTGGGGTCCACCCCCAGACTTCCGTTTTTATGTAAACATTACTTGTCATTTTATGTTTTGCTATGTCTATTTGTGTCACTAGAAGCTGTCTCGACCACCAATTTAGCACAAATTGTTAAGTATTATTCAATAAAAATTATATGGAAATCCAGCAGGAAAAACAAAACTGGTAGACAATCTCAGAGAAGAAAATGTAGGTTGAACATCCTTAATCTGGCATGAAATGCTTTACAATTAGAGCACTTCAGGATTTCAGATCAGGGACACTCAACTACTTGATACTGCACACCAACACTTTGCACTGGAAGAGCCCTGCTACCCATGGGAGGGCCAATTCCTGATGCACGCCTATCACCTCAGGCAGAGAGAAGGGACTGACAGATCCTAACAGGGTGCTCTCTGAGAAATCTGAGTGGTCAGCACGAGACTCTTGTGCTGCATCTATTATCAAATGGTTAGTTATAAAATCTTTAACCAGGCAGTGGTGGCACACACCTTTAATCCCAGCATTTGGGAGGCAGAGGCAGATGGATCTCTGTGAGTTTCAGACCAGCCTGGTCTATAGAGTGAGTTCTGGGACAGCCAGGGGCACACAGAGAAAACATGACTTACAAAACCGAAAACAAAACAAAACAAACGAACCCCTTAAATTATAAGGTGGGAATCATTGGCACAAGCATTGTGACTGCACAAAAAGCAGTCTGATGACGAGGATGTCTCCATGACAAGTGGGCAGGTCATGTATATAGCACAGATAAAGCTGGACAAAGGACAGAGCAGGGTGGGAAGAGATCTCATCCTGATATTCAGAAGCATACACAATCTTATAATAATAACAATTATTATTTGTAGATTTTCTGTTAACAGTTTCAGGCCATAGCAGATGTCACCAATGAAGTCAAACTGCAGACAGACCAGGGACACCAACACACTTTTCTCATTTTTTTCTTCCCTTCTTTTTGGTTGTGTGCCTATGTGCTGCTGGAGACCACATCTAAGCAGGGCATGGTGTACTCCAGGCAAATGCTCCACCATTACCTGTACTATAAGTTGGTAATGACTTTTAGCTCTCAATTTACATTTACTGCGTTGTAAAAATCTTACAGAAGATAAGCTGACAATCATGACCAAAATTACATGCTGCCTCACTGTGATTCAGCAATTTTACTTCCAACTGTTTTCAGGAATTTACAACACAGACAAAATGCACATGAACTTTTTTTTTTTCTTTCTTTGTGTAACAGCTCTGGCTGTCCTGAAACTCACTTTGTAGACCAGGCTGGCCTCAAACGCAAAGATCCATCTCCCTCTGCCTCCTGAGTGCTGAGATTAAAGGTAGGCAGCCCCCCAACCTCCAACCCATGCCATCTCCTCACACATAAAGTTGGGGGTTTTTTGGCTGTTTTTGTTTTTTTTTTGTTTTGTTTTGTTTTTTTTTTTTGAGCAGGGTTTCTCTGTGTAACACCCCTGGCTGTCCTGGAACTCGCTTTGTAGACCAGGCTGGCATCAAACTCACAGAGATCTGCCTGCCTCTGCCCCCAAACCCCGAGTGCTGAAATTATAGTTGTACGTGGCCACCACTGCCCAGTGAAGATTTTTTATTATGCCATCATAAATAGTGAAACTGACTGGAAATAAACAAAATGCCCATTAATAAGCCACGAATGAAATGGCTCATAGAATATCAAATAATGTAATACTGCAAAACAATATAAAATAGAAGCTTTAATATAGGAAAAAATATCAAATCTATGCAAAATGTAGATAAATCTAGATGTAAAAATTTGTGCGGTATGACACTGTTTCTATACAGGCTAGAGTGTAGGCCATACCTAGGGTAGGTGTTTCTATACAGGCTAGAGTGTAGGCCATACCTAGGGTAGGTGTTTCTATACAGGCTAGAGTGTAGGCCATACCTAGGGTAGGTGTTTCTATACAGGCTAGAGTGTAGGACATAACTAGGGTAGGTATTTGGCGTGTATAGAATATTGTGTATGCATATAAAATACTATCTGACTAATACGTATTATCTGTTAATGTATAATTAGATTGCCGGGCGGTGGTGGCGCACGCCTTTAATCCCAGCACTCGGGAGGCAGAGGCAGGCGGATCTCTGTGAGTTCGAGGCCAGCCTGGACTACAAGAGCTAGTTCCATGACAGGAACCAAAAAGCTACGGAGAAACCCTGTCTCGAAAAAAAAAAATGTATAATTAGATTGACTTTTACATGAAGAAAATTTTAGAGACACACAAGCTACTAACGTTAGCTTGTACTAAACTAGTGGACGTGATAAAGAGGACTGCTCACAACGCTGTGTGCTAGGTTTCTTTCTTACCATGACACTGTATCAACTATTCAAAAACTGGCCAGCAAAATGGCTCAGCAGATAATGGCATTCATCTAAAGGCACTTGTCACTCAGCCTATCTGAGAGTCTAACTGTCCAGGACCACAGGTGGACAGAGATGACTCCCTGAAGTTGTCCTCTTACCTCTATAGCCATGCTATGGTTTCCGTGTGCCCACATACATACATACATACATACATACATACATACATACATACATACATAAAGTAAATAAACAACTAAAAAAATTAACCCCCAAAGAAAAGAATACATTGGGCACAGTAAAGCATGTGTGTGATTCCAACTCCTGGGAGGCAGGAGGAGGATGACATAATGCGGGAGGCAGCTGGGGCGCCAAAAGCCACCCCAAATAAACAAGGAGATGAGTAAGTAATGTGAAAACAATCAAACTGTGACTTGTGTAAGATAGATGGGGACACAGAGCATGTTATTCCGGGGACTTTCTCTGTGTGTTTACAGTACAGTATGTATGAAAGACAGGAACCAAGGACAGTTAGTACAAAACCATTTTCTGAGCAGGTGGCACTGGAGAACTAAGTGCACAGTGCCATCATGAAGCCAGAGCAGGAAGAGTGGCCCAGCTGAGCACACAGACACAAGCAGAGAGGCCTGGGGATTAAGTGTGCCACATTCCACCTGTAAAAGATCTCAGTTTGAGCATTCTGAGGTCAGAGGAGAGGGGCAGAGCGCAGACACACCACTGTCACAGTGGGCTCTACATGTTAATAACTTCCAGGTACAAGGGGAAACAAAGGCAATATAAAACAGGAGACACACAGAACAGGGGAAGGGAACAGCAGCTGCACCGGTGAGCTATGGGGAATACATGCATAGGCAAGGCTGTACAGGTGAAGACCTGGCCCAAAGCAGGAAAGTCAGGGAGAGAAGCCGAAGGCATCTACACAAAAGCAGAAAAGTTTGAAGCATTTTAGAGAACAGAAGGGAGACGGGACTCTGAGAAGTGTGGAATTACCGAATAGTTGTGTGAACACGAACAGTGATAACGAAACCATGTGACAGTTTCTCCAGAAGAATCTAGCAGCCTAGTCACAAGAAAGGAAACCATCAACCTAGCAGATTCTACTTACTCCACCAAAACTAACCAACCTGCTTCTCACCACAAAAATCAAAATGTAGGCGACAGTGTGAAGGTGTATTATAAAGTCATGTGCTCTTGTTTGAACAGGAAACACCTCCACAGGCTCATGTTTGAGTATTTGGTCCCCAGCTGGCAGCAAGCGGCAGAGCTGGCAGCAAGTGGCAGAGGTCGAAGCTCTTGCTGGAGGATGCTGCCCAGCCTCAAGTCTTACTTCCTGAATGCAGAGGGGCACTGTGATCCCTGTCTTCCCTAGAGAATGGAGGCTGTCCTGTGGGCTGGGGCTGAGACGAGCCCGGCTTCCTTCACTGCTCTCATCTGTGTTCAGATCTCAGCACTGTCACTGCTGCCACCTGCCTCACACATGACTCTAATAGTGAGTTTACGAAGATCACCAAGTTTAAGGAGCAAAACCAAGACTTCAAGGTTAAAAATCCAAGCACAGACTGATTCAGAAACGGGCCATGACAGAGACCCAGACTATGCAGCTCAGGTAGGGATCAAACTTCATGAGGCTTGGACATTTCTGTGGCAAATAACATAATCACACAGGGGAAAGTCTAGATGGACGGTGTGTGTGCCCAATGCGAGTTCTCATTTCTAACAAGAAGGGAGTTACATGGTGTCCATGGCCAAAGCTTTCCTCTTCAGCAGTGAGGGTATTACATGCCTTTAGAAAAAGAGGACACAGAGAGCCTCAAACATCCTCACACTTGAGCTACCACAGTTAAAGCGAGTGGGGCTGTGCCATGAACACTGAGAGCTCACCTGAGGACTGTGTGTCTCACAGTCCATGGCCTGGACAGCAGCCGTGAAGTGTCCTCCGCTGTGCCGATGCTGGTGTGTTGGGTCTGACCTGGCTCTCCCGCTGTTGCTCGTTCCCGAGGATCCACCTTCAGCAGAGGACACGACAGAGATGAGTTTAGAGGAGCCCCGCCCAGGGCCGTGCTCGAAGACTGCATCATCACTCACAGTGAGTGAGAGCGTGTGCTCTGCAGGCAACAGGACCCGTGCACTGACCCCAGCACCATGTAACATCCCAGCTGATTATGTCAGGAGACAGGGAGCCTGGCTCACACAGCAGGCCTTTGGTGCAGTGAGACTCCTGTCTCCACGTGTGACCTTAGGTGTACGCATATGCACACTCAGATAAATGCACTGCACGGCACATATAAAGACACACGAAACATTCAAGCTATAGTACTAACTTGAACTACATCACGTTACTGAGCTCAGAAGACATCTTCCCATATCAGCCATAATACAGCTAAGTTCACCTCAGTCATTTGCCTCAGCCACAAAAAAATTCAAGGATATGGAAAAATAACTCCATTTAAAACCCATTTATAATTTTGGCTATTAAGTAGCTTTGCTTCCAACTGTCAGGTAGACAATTACCACATGATAAGGGCTGGATCTGCTACTATCTACCCAGGAGGGTGGTGTTTACAGGTGAGCAAACTCAAGAGTCACATACTTGCAAAGAACAGGGTTAAGTAAAATAATCCTTGTCACTTATTACAAAAATTTAAAAAAGTTAGTTTATCGATACTGTAAAAGAACCCCACACTAGTAAGCAAACAGAAAGCACGTGCAAGCAAGCCCCGCAGTGAGATGGCAGACCTGAGCTGGACGATGTGCTGGAGGTGGTGCCTGAAGACTGAGACTGCTCCATCGCAGGGCTGGTAGACACACTGTTACTTGTGTTTGTGCCTTCATCAGCTGTTTTCTTGAAAAAACTGTGCTGCAGGGCATAATAAGGTTGAATCCGAGTTTTGGGGTCATAATCAAGCATCCTTAAAATGAGGTCTTTGAACTTCAAGTAGTCAGCTACAGTATGACCCGATTCCCCAGCACGCCGTCCGCCAGGTCCTCCTGTCTCTACTCCGAGAATATTATGAAGTTTCCGGGTTCCTGGTGGTTTGTATTCCTGTTAAAGAGAAAACAAAAATTGTCTCCAAAGTCGGTGGGAGATGTGACACCTACATGATCCACTCCAATGTCTGAGGCGCTCATGGGTACAAGGCTTTGTGAGGAAGGACAATCACTGAGACAGTCAGCCACCCCCCACTTCTGCATACAACACTTAGACACACATGGCTACGGAAATCCAATACAGTTTAGAGAACAGAAAAACGACTACGAAGGTCAGTGTAGCTCCGTGACCAGCAGATGATGGCTGGCCTAGGCTGGGCTTGCACAACTTCGAAGACCCAGGGCAAGTAGACGATGGCCGGCCTAGAGTTGGGTTTGTACTACTTCACCCAGGAACATGATACTTGTTTTTCAAGTTTGTGTAAGAAGCAAACAAGGGAATAAACACACAGAAAAGCCACAAATACAATCACTGTGAAGTTTTTTGCAGAGAAATATGGACTCTGACCTGTTCTACTCTGTACCTAGGTTTGTTCTGAGACAGGGCCTAGGAATGTAGTCTTGCCTGGCCTACAACTCACCACATAGACCAGGTTGACTTCAAACTCACAGAAATCACAGAGAGACTTGCCTCTGCCTCCCAAGTAGTCGAACTGAGATTAATGGTGTCCAGCACGAAGCCAGGCTGGCTGTGTACCTGAGAACACGCTGCACTGCATCCCTGATGGTGGCTCAGAGTACAGAAGCACTGGCTATGCCAACCTGCTCAGACACAGTGAAAGCACCAGTCTTCTCTTACAGCATGGCTCAGGAGCTGGTTAACAACACAGTGGGTTTTCCTGACAGTTATTTGGCAAAGTGCAGCAGTGTCAGCCTCCAGCTCTCTACAAACGTCAAGATCACAACAACATCACTGGACTTGGAGTGATAGTGTGGGATTCTTCAGATGGTTGTTCAAAGTCAAGCATCAGGACAAATCACAAATGTGCGTGCTTGGCAAGTGCTCTCCCACTGACCACAACCCAGACCCTAGCAGCCCTGGAGTGGAAAGAGGACAGCACGCCAGAATGAGCAAGGACAATTCAGCCACACGTGGGCAGACAGAGAAGGTGGAAGAGGTTGGGCTGCTGGTGAATGGCAGCGTGGACAGAGCTCTAGAGACTCCTGCAGCCATGAACAAACAATGCTGGAAGGAGCCTCCTCTCATTGTACATAAACCTGAGTCAAAAACCCAACACCCAGATTCAGCTAATGCCAGCCCTATCCTACTGTGTACAAGATATGTCTGCTTCTCAAAGGAAACGACACTTATATCTCAACTTTCCTCAAATACAGAAAGATTTTAAAAATTATAGAAACAAACAGTGGAGTCCATAATTTAGTGGGGGAAATGGATTACCAATAAATCCATACTGATAAATGGCTCAGGCAGTAAAATTGGCAGGCAGGCAGGCAGGCAGTGAATGTAAGTTATACAGTTGAAAATGTAGACAACCATGTATACAGATGGGATTTCAGAAGAGGAAAAGTATTCATTAAAAAATGAAGACAAATACAAATTTTAAACTGAAACATTATCAGAAGTGAAGAACTTGTTTAACATCTGGGTGTTGTATGCTCATGGACAGAGGCCAACAGACAACCTCAAGTGTCATTTTCTGTTCTTCCTCTAAGCAGCATCTGTTGTTGGTCTGGAACTCACCATGCAGATCAGACTGGCTGGCCGGGAAGCCCCTGGGACATCCCTATCTCTGCCTCCCAGCACTGAGACAAAAATGCATACCATCATGTCTGGCCTTTTTGCTTTAGGTGGATTCTGGGGATCGAACTCTGGTCTTTGTGCTTACAAGGGAAACATGTCACTGACACCTATTTCTTTAGCCTCCATTGATGTGGGAATGTCTTTGTATATCTGTTGCTTTCATTGGTTAATTAACAAAGAAACTGCTTGGCTTGATAGGTCAGAACATAGGTGGTTGGAGTAAACAGAACAGAATGCTGGGAAGAAGTAAAGTTAGGTAGACGCCATGCCTCTCCACTCCAGGGCAGATGCCATGGAGCCAGCCATCAGTCAGGTCAGACATGCTGAATCTTTCCCAGTAAGCCACCACCTCGTGATGCTACACAGATTATCAGAAATGGGTTAATCAAGATATGAGAGATAGCCAAGAAGAGGCTAGAGATAATGGGCCAGACAGTGTTTAAAAGAATACAGTTTGTGTGTTGTTGTTTTGGGTAAAAAGCTAACCATGTGGGAGCCGGGTGGGACAAAAAGCAGGCCGGCCCACAGCTCCTTCTACAAATGGCGCCCAACATGAGTTTTAACAACAGATTAGGATTCAGAGTACTGAGGAGCCATGGTTAAGAAAATTAATGGTAACCAAAAACACAGAGCAAAGATATTATCAAAATTCAAAACACAAAAGCAAGGTATATACTACTGCACTCCCATACTGCAGATGGTCCAAGCAGGCCTGTTATCCACTGCAAGACCCTGTGCTAAACCAAGCAACCCACCCATCACACCAGAGAAAGCAATCTCAGGGTAACACTAAACTGACAACCATGTGTGTAATTGGAGAAGACAGTAAGACCAAGTAAAGCAAAGATACTCTGATGATATCTAAGTACCACAAGCCCAAGAATCTCAATACACTCTAAGGAGAATAATGTAAAAAATTATGTAAGTACATAATAATCAGGTACAAAGATCAAGTGTTTTAATCACCCTGAAGGAAAAGGAAACCATATCACAAATGCACAGCACTAAGAACAAACACTGACTTTCTTCACAGACCGTGCAATCGAGAAGAGGCAGACCATATTCCTGAGGTGGGACATGCTAATCTAGAGCTTGGCAGACAGTGAGCTAACACAACCCGAAGAACTGCATCCTCTCAGACAATGACCTGAAGGAGTCTTCCTTCTTCCCTACGTTGCTTTCCACCAGGTATTTATTAGTGGCTAGAAATGCAACTAACACTATTGACAGAAACACACAATCACCCTACAGACCACTAAAACAAAGTATAATTTTTATCAAATACACAAGAAAGAATCACCAAGACAGATTACATACTAGGTTATAAAACCAGACTATAAATTTTAAATGAATGAAATCACATTTTAAACCACAGTGCTACTGAGCTAGAGATGAGTTAACATGTCTAGAAAATTCTCAAATAATTTGAAATGGCTAACAAGATCACTGTTGAGTTAGAGAAGTCACAAGCTACGTCAGACACACTGGAACACTCTGATGAGATCAGGAAGTTGAACTCAATGTTGCACCAGAGAATGCCAGGGCCAAGTGTGCTTCATTACAGGTTAGGGTAAATGCTCCCAAGTCAATTAAGAAAGTCAGTCGGGGGGGGGGGGGGG